>NW_026857729.1:90000-142500 GCF_026571515.1 Ruditapes philippinarum
ATAAAAAGTGCGATAAACATGAATATTCATGCACGACATCAGCAACTTTTTAACTTAAATTCTTAGTCCATTTCAACCATTCGAAATCATAGAGGAGTTTATTTAATTAAATTTTTTAAACATCCTACACATAAATCGAATTACATGATGCTTGACTGATAATTTGTAAGTATTGTAGGCGTTTCAGAGGTATAAAACACTGCAAATATTTACGACAATGACATTAGGACTGTAACCTTTTCTCTTTTTAGAGATATTTCACTCGTTTGTTAATGAACTGTTTTGGACAATAACCTTTTCTCTTTTTAGTCATATTCTATTTGATTGACAATGACATTTGAACTATAACCTTTTCTCTTTAAAGACATATTCTATTTGATTAACAATGGCATTTGAACTATAACCTTTTCTCTGTTAAAGACATATTCTATTTTATCGGCAATGTCATTTGAACTATAACCTTTTCTCTTTTAAAGACATATTCTATTTGATTGACAATGGCATTTAAACAATAACCTTTTCTCTTTAAAGACATATTCTATTTGATTAACAATGTCATTTGAACTATAACCTTTTCTCTTTTAAAGACATATTCTTTTTGTTTGACAATGTCATTTAAACTTTAACCTTTTCTCTTTTAAAGACATATTCTATATGATTGACAATGGCAAATGTTTAAATTTCTTTTTTAATTTCAAATCAGGCTATCTTAAATTAATAATTGAACCACTTTATGACTGAAATTTATTCCTGTTTTTTTTGCTTCAGTGCTATTTTCTTGATGTTTTACAATCACTTTCTTAATGACCTTAAAATAATAAAGTTATTTAATAAATAGATTAAAGTTAAACCAATATTCAAGAAAAATATCCTAAATTTTGAACTGTTAGTGATTCACCTTAACTGTTACACTGTTTGTCATTCAAAAATTCTCTCATGAAGAATTGTAACGAAGTGTACTTTTACAAGAAACAAGAATAGGACGATTATCACATTTGTTAGGATAATAGGATAAAAGATAGTTTATTGCAGAAATAATCTCCGAAGAAATTCTTCAAACAATATTTCCCAAGCTACTCGTGAACCAAATGTTCTATGTTTACTTGTTGGGTTTCGTATATTTTGTTTTAAAAAAAGACTTACGATTGTTTACTAATAATCAAAGACACTATGTGGGTAAAGGAGCAATAGGTACTATGTCAGTAAAAGAGCAAAATACACTATATGAGTAAAAGAGCATGAAACACTATGTGAGTAAAAGAGCATAAGGCACTTTGTGAATAAAAGATCAAAAGATACTATGTTAGTAAGAGAACATAAAATTCTATATGAGAAAAAAGAACATAAATCACTATATCAGTGAGAGAGCATAGCACATTTTGTAAATAAAAGAGCATTAGACTCTTTGTGAGTAAAGAGCATAAGACGCTATGTAAGTAAAAGAGGATTAAAAAGTATATGAGTAATAGAGCAAAACAAAAACACTATGCATGAAAAAGAGCAAAATACACTATGTGAGAAAAAGAGCAAAATACACTATGTGAGAAAAAGAGCATAAAAACAAACTATATGATAAAAAGAGCATAAGAAACTATTTGAGCAAAAGAGCATGAAACTATATTTGAATAAAAAAGCGATAACAATAGCCGAGTAAAAAATCACAATACAATATCTGAGAAAAAAGGCATAAACAAATATCCGAGTAAAAAAAAGCATGATACTATATCTGAGTAAAAGAGCATGGGCCAATATCACGGTGCATATCCATATCGGTACCATCTTTGCGAAATCTGCTGAAACGGTACCCTCTTTGTACATGCACATGCCACTCTCTGCTCAAAACAAACCAGCGATGGATAACAAGCCAGTAAACATTCATTGTAATATGGAAAGGAGGTATGACACGTGGAAAAGATGTATACCACGGAACACTAGAATGTTTTAACTATGTGCTGATTTGTCATGTGCCCGTTTTTCATGTACTGCAACTTCACAATAAGCTACAAAAAATCGACATGTCTTACCTCGCCCATCACCTCGACATACTTTTCGGGCTGAAATGAACCTGTGGCTTGATTATATATGAATCATACATATTTAATATGTTCATTTACATATCATCTTCGGACAAATAGCAGTGCATTGTCAAAAATTAATGTTAAATTCATAAAAACACCCTACTTTCGGTTTTGCAGCGGCACGGGCTACCTCTCTTCATTTGAATTTTTATATCACAGGTACCCTCTCATTTTTAAACACACATAGGTACCCTCAAGGCACGACATATGCTTTTATTAGCGTTTATCGTTAAGTATGAAATATTTACATAAAAGTAAGAAATATAAAATACCTAACGATTAAGGCAAATAAAAGCATATGTCGTGCCTTGAGGGTACCTATGTGTGTTTAAAAATGAGAGGGTACCTGTGATATAAAAATTCAACTGAAGAGAGGTATCCCGTGCCGCTGCAAAACCGAAAGTAGGGTGTTTTTATGAATTTTACATTTATTTTTGACAATGTACTGCCATTTGTCCGAAGATGATATGTAAATGAACATATTGTATATGAATGATGCATATATAATCAAGCCACAGGTTCATTTCAGTCCAAAAAATATGTCGAGGTGATGGGCGAAGCAAGACATGTCGATTTTTTGTAGCTTATTGTGAATTTGTAGTACATGAAAAACGGGCACATGGCAAATCAGCACATAGATAAAACATTCTAGTGTTCCATGGTATACATCTTTTCTACGTGTCGAATCCTCTGTCCTTATTATATTGAAATTTTACTGTATGGTTATCCATCGCTGGTTTGTTTTTAGCAGAGAGTGGCCTGTGCATGTGCAAATAGGGTACCTTTTCAGCAGATTTCGCAAAGAGGGTACCGATATGGATATGCACCGTGAATATCTGAGTGAAGGAGCACAATACAATATCTGAGTAAAAGTGTGCTTGGCAAACATGAGAGAATGATAAACCATTAAAAAAATTTGTTTTGCACTGATGAAGGCATATAGCCGAAACGTATGCAAAAAAATTTAATTACTGAATGTTCGAGTTTGTGTGGCTTGTCTGTTTATTTAATAAACCATTAGAAATTTTATATGCTTACGACAGGAGGTATCTGAATATATAGACATTTGACACATGAGACTTTTTATAATGAAAATGCAAAAGAGGACATATGTGTAAAACAACATTATATAATAACACATGGGTTTTTGGGTAACACTAAAAATAACATTCCGAGGAAAATACTGTTACGTTCGGCGAGAATTACAGTATTTTCAGGAGGGATGATATTTCAACTAAATCAGCCTGCAAGAGTTACAATAACTCAACTATCAATATCTTGCAATTTGAAAAAATACTGTTAAACATAAGAGCACATGTCAATGTATGTGGTTAAATCTATTGTACTTCAAATGAAAGGTCAGAGTAGGGATCTATCACTTGTTTTAACAACTCCCAGTGGCCTTAAAGAAATTAACATTACAAAAAAGCGAGAGGAAATAAAAGAAAATATCTTAGAAAAAAAAAAGCTAAAGACAACTACAAAAAAGAAAACATTATTCATTACATTTATACACGCATTTTTAAATTAAGAAACATAATCTTAGATATATGCATATGCATTGTACATTGTTTTTTTTTTAATAAACCATAACATATTCACAATACACTGTTTTAAATACAAAACAAATATATTTCTTAGAAATTAAATTCAACAAAAGAAAGTTAAAACAAGTATTCTTTTATTGTTTGTTATTTATTTATAATAAATATTAAAGAAATATTAGTAAAAAGATGACATTTTCAGTAAGAGTAAGAATGTGATGAAATACTTGAAAAGTACATTTGTACTGTAATACATTTTACTTCATATTATTAAATGAAAACACATGGCCAACTCAACGCAACTTTTAATGTTATTAGCCTTTGAATGGCTAACGTGACGGCAAATTGCAACTTGAAAGGCTAACTTGTATTCATTTTACACATATGAATCTTAATTGTCATCATTATCATGTATAAATCTTATTTTTTACTCAGGCTTTAACCACTACTGTCTATACATAGGCTGAATCAAACCGAACGTGCTACTTTTAAAACTTTGCCGTTTTGTGTGTTCTATAAGAAACCTATTTGCAATTTTAGATTTGGAGAAAGTCATTGATTTGTTTGTTATTCTCAAATACAAGTATCAAATTGTATCGTATAAATGTTCATATCATGTTCATAAAAACAAAGCTTGGTCCGATGCCACACTGTAAAAGCGTACACTTTTTTTAAGAAATCAAAATAGACAAAACCATCCCAGTCATACAATTGTTAAAGTATATTTACATTTGACAGGACGTGTAGTCTGCAAAGACTATTGTCATGCTCAATCAAATCGACCTTACCAGATTTGTTTTTTAAGTCTACCTTGCAAGGCAGCCTCATGGTTCAAATATATATCAATTATATATAACATATGCTCTTTTTAACAAGAATCAATACAAAGATCATGGTTTAAAGCAATCTTTAAAGAAGTTCTTCACAGTTTTCTTTCTAAGTTTGGAATTTGTTTAAATATTTAATCAAGCGGCTGAACGTTTAAGAGTAATTTCCTTCCTCGTTTCCAAAGACGTATATTTTAAAAGTTGATTGAAGCAATCTTTGAAATTGATATGTAATTACTGGTTAGTTAACAAGGAAAGCCGGTAAGGTGGACTGACCATTAGATATGACCAAAAAAATGTATCAATATCGGTAAAAAACAACCATTAATCCAAGCAATAAAAGAAGTTAATATTTAGTCTTAATAATTATTATACATTCCATGTTTCCGTGTAATATTTGATGTAGTTTTCGACGTGTCTTATGAACAGATTCAGTCAAACCAAGAGATTTACACACAAGTCTTGTTTTTCTATTTTATCCTGTTAAAATGTTGTTGTATACTCGTAATTTTGAAAGGAAGTTATTACGCATTTGTCTCTTCTGTACATGATATTACATGATAAGGAACCCTTTTAGACAAACAATGTATTAATGGAGACTTCAAAATAATCTGTTCTCAGAAACCAATTCTATAAAAACACACACAAATTTGTAACCTACTGGTATTATTAACTTCAAGATCACAAAAATGTTTTGTGATATCAAGTGTTTCGTGTCTGTTATAATTGATTACACATGACGTTTATGGCCAAGACGCAACGTTTCGATAGTCATGCCTGATTGGCGGAAGGTAAACAACCATTGGGAAATGATATCGTTGAGCGCTTTAATAAAACATACACATTTAATCAAAGTATTTTTTTTATTTCTGATATCTAGTGTCATAAATATTTTAGACACTGTTTCAAATGAATGATTTGTCTAACCTAATTAAATGAAAATTAATATATTTAAAAAAACCGGTTATGTTTAGACAAATGATATATAATTACAGTAAGTTTTTTTTAACGAATCGTTGAAAGCTGATGTCGTTTGCACATTGAATCCGCTGGTTATGAGGGGGTTCCATTCATTTGTGTTCAGTTAAACATAAATAATAAATAGATAAATAATTACAATGTAAATAGATAGATAAATAAATAAATAATGATAATAACTCAATATTAATTTATAGACATTTTAATATACAAATTAACGTTGATCTACAGTTTTAAAGATTTCTCACCATTATAATGGCTGAACTGCATAAAATGCATGTTCTACATAGGCATATCAATTTTGACATGAACGTTTATTTCTTACAATGCCAACACCGGAAGTCCAAAAACTTACATAAACCGAATAAATATAGATGTATTAGTAACATATCCCTTAAAATGCTCATTTCGATACATGTACGAATAATAATTTTGTGTTTCACGTTTGTAAAATGACTTTTTTGGCGTGGACGGTATACACACACCTCAAGCCTGCTTTACTCTTTTATATATGTATACTTTTTAGAAATAACGTTTCTTAATTTACTTCATATTAACGGAGATAAACTTGTGCAAAATCATTTTAGGCGGCCCGGTCGTTTTATTTGTATGCTACAGTCATTGTCCACGACTTAGTAGGACAGCCCTCGTATATGTTTCTTAATAGGAATTTTGTTAGTGAATTAAGTGAAGTAAAAGTAATGGGTTAGTTCAAACTAATGTAAAACATTATTTGTTATCTTATATTGATAACTCATAGAATAAGAATTAACAATACCAAATTAAATGCGGTTTTTGCAGACCGAAGTTAATAAAATATTTTTATTGTTTGTGCAATGGCGTGCAATGCATTACAACATGATATAAGCCGTAACCGGATACAGATATGGCAATAAATGTTATAAATACCAGTAGTTTACTTAGCATTAGGCAATATGAGATATAATATAAATGATAAGAAATGCTATAACAATCAAATACACCAGCTCGTTAAAAATACCGGACAATAGTGCAGACGTGAGATAAGAAATGCAGTTAATTGTCTGGCCAAAGGTGTACGATACCGCACGGAATTGTATTTAAACCTGTTCTAGTTATAATGATATTTGTCTGAGCTTTTTTTTATCACCTACATTACTTCACAAAATAATTATTTTAAGTTATTTTACTTGTAATGGTTCCCAAGTGTAAAAGAAAGTAAAATATAATATATAAGTATATGACATTATAAATTAAATCCTATCAAAAACTAAATATAAGTTATATTTACAAACATTGTCATAGTAACGTTGAAAGATGCATGCTTTCTATTACATTCTACCTTTAGTGGTGTTTAATGTTTTGTGTAAGTGTACCTAGAATGGCTGAACATTTGTAATGTTATTTAAATAAATAAAGCACGTACAAATATATAAATATTAGGACGAATTAGTTTGAAAGATGTATCCATGAAAACAAGATCTACCGTCGAAGCATTGTCTGGAAGAGGTTCAATAAATTCATTATAGAACTACGATATTTCAACTAATTTTATCATCGTCGATTTCAACGAATGACACCTTTAAGGAATTTCAAAAATTTAAAGAGCCCCTGCGATTGATTAAAACGATATGTTATGATGATATTTAGGTAACCCCTGTACCCCGGTAACTTTATTGACTTCTTCGCTTTTATCCGTATGATAACCGTACCGTTACGGAACACTAGCCTCGTTATGGAGTGGGATCGTGATTGAATGAATGAACGTCAGAAACTTCTAATTAAGGAATGCACACTAGCTTGTAATAATTGATTTACATTGTGTTTATTAAAGGAAACATTTATTAAGATAGTCACGTTTCATTAAAGTCATTCTATATGAGAACATGTCAAATAGAAAAAGAAAACCAATACATTCAAAGAACATCTTTCTTCACAATAATTTAGGAGTGATATTGTCAATAGAAATGTAACCGTATCTAAAGGCAACGGTTATTTTACACTACTGGTAATACGTAGACCTGCTGGGCAATTGACGTAAATCAAAATGTTTCTTTCTGCGTTTTATGGAAAATTATTTTTTCAATGAGACCCGTTTTTAAAAAAGAATCTGGTACTTAACAACCGTGACCACAAAAGCAGTATATAACTTTATTGTCACCGTCATCTAAGCAAAATTTCCTCAGACGAAAACAATATTCACTCTATCAGCATTAGTAAGAATTGGAAAAAAGGAGAAGTTAAACTATAAATAATAAAATGATAATACAACGTATGGTCCGTGGCGACCGAATTAAGAAATAGTTGAAGGGTATTTGATTAAAATACCTATCTTTTATACATCTCATTTTCAGAAAAAGGGGCGAACACAGAATTTCGTTTAAAGGTTCTGTTATAATTACACATAGTGGGAGAGGTGTGGTCGGGGGAGAGGAGATGGGGTGGTATGGCATACCGACTGGTCCTTTTAAACCGCCGACGAAATTTTATTTGAAACCGTTATGTAATGACATCACATCAGCAATTGTACACTAGTAAACCTCATTATATACGTAAAATGGTAATCTTTTGAAACCTGGGCGAATTTGTGCAATGTATACCAGAATATTAAGCACAAAAATTAGTTTATATGATGCAATATAAAAACAATTTTCTAAATTCATATACACTATTGTCATGTTTAAAGTATTTTGGTATAAAATGGAAGGTTTGTCAAAAAATATTTAAATAAGTTGACATTGTTAAGTATCGGACATAACAAACTTCTATGAAAGAATTATATATGGATGTTGTTGGTGTAAAATATTATATTTATTTATATAATTTTGTTTTGTTTGTTTGGTTTTACGGCGCAGCAACGCATTTTACGTCATATTGCGCCCAAACAGAACAAGCAATTATTATTCATCATATAAATGTAAATATTAAATCACTTAGAACGTTGTCAAGATTTTATAAGCATTATTTTATAAGAATGTCTGAAATGTATATTTCTTATTGTTTTTTTATTGATATTTGGTGCTAGAGGGCGTGGGTGGTAGCCTGCAAAAACCACTGCCGTGCATGAACAGTCTAAATCAAACCAAGCTTGCAACATTTTCAATTAAGTCGTTCTTTTGTTTGGTACTTTTTATTTTTTGTATCAAAGTTATGGCATTAGTAATAATATCGATGTATGCTGTACTCACACTATTTGTCTAATGTTCGAACTTATAGTTCTTTTCTGTACGAAATCTGCTGTGGTCATAGTATTATTTTTACAATAGGTTTATCTCTTAGATTTGGTTTGCTAAATTGCTAATCATGGTCATGCAACTACATAGTTAGGTGAAGAAGCAGGCGCTTGTTTTGGTTGAGTCTATTATGTTTTGTTTAGGGGGTTGAGTTGTCATAAATCACATTTACCCAATTTATATGCATTTATGTTTTTTTCCAATTATTGTTATTATCTTAATGCTTCTGGAGTGTTGGTTTATCAATTCATTTGTAAATAAGATTGTTATATGTCTATTAACAGAATAATTTTAAATGAACACGAAATTAGTTCACATCTACATGTGTATTGGTAACGTGATGGTTTAAGCCAATGAAAACACGGCGTCAATATTATTATACTCAGGCAGAGAAAAAGTGTGCAAAGAGTAAATCGATAATCTTTATTGTAGCCAGCAAACTTTGAATTGCAAGTATTTTTTTTCATTATCTTTTCGGCAGGATAAACTGTCCGAGGATTCGTATCGTAAAATGGCTTGCCATTTACAATATCAAGTGATTATCCCAAGCACCACCGCGACTTAGCGCAGGAATTTTAATTATAGCTAACCTCGGCGCCGTATACCTTTTTCATATTTTAAATTGGAAATAAACATTTACAAACTGTGTCTTTTCGGTTTTTTTTTTTATCAATATATAACCAATAATGATGTTAATATGAATAAATAATCATATCTTAAATCTTTTGACTATGATTTACAATGAAATTCTACCTTTAAGGGTGTATTTTCCTGTATTTTATTTTGTGATTATGCTTCAAAGCAGTCAATTGACCGTTAATTTTCTTTTCATATTTTGAATTTCCTTGAAAATCATTTTTTTTCTCATCTGAAATGCATGCAACTTTTAAAATGGTGGATTACATTAATTACATTCCATGAAAATGTTAAAAGATATAAAATATCTCATGACATGTTTGTTCATTTAACATTACACCTTTAATTCAGCAAACATAAAGTCTTCACAAAAAGAAGTATGCAATCGTACCTATATTACATACGAATGTATGTAATATTTTTCTTGTTATTATGTATTTTCAGTTGAAATCACGTACGGACGAGACTTGCGTCGTGATTTACGAGACATTACAGACTTAAGAGAATCTGACTCGACGCCCGGTCTACTTTTGTCAGCCTTATGCGTACAAGATGGACAGCTTAGGAAATCATGCTTAGAAGGTAATACAAAAAAACACACAAAAAAAACTAAAAAAAAAACAAAAACAAAAAACCACAAGTATATTTATAAAAAGTTTATTGATAAAATACACATATATTCTTTAAAATAACATTATGATAGAAATTGAAAGATTGCAATGCATTCTGATACTTTGTCTTGGTTAAAGACCAAATGTAAAACTCCGTTGTTCTGTGTCAAACCACTTATTACAACAGACGGAGTTCGGAAAAAAATCAAACAAAATGTCCTCATTCAAATATGTTTAAACACTTCTACCATGAGAATACACATTAAGTTGTTTAAATTTAGCAGCATGTAACCTAATATCGTGCTCGTGCGACTTAAGAAAGCTTTTTCACACCTTTGATTGGTTAAAGATGTGGTGGTCAGAATACAAGGCGCCTTTTATTTTACAATCATATTTGTCTTGAATGTTGCAAGCATTCTTCAATATCAAAACGAATCGCTAAAAACGACCGTAATTTCACACTTAATAAATCTTATTAAAGTAATAAGTTTTTATTGATATTTTGTAGCGCATGGAGAACGTTTATTTTCAATTAAATCAGTAAAAGTAAACAATAGAAACACATATCAAAACAATATTGAACACGGTAAGGGCGTACGATAAGAGTTAATTTAAAACAATGTAAATAGTAATCCACCCCTATGAACTGATGTGAGAAACCATTGTATCTGTAATCAATAGTTTTACGAGTGGATACGAAACTAATACCAGTATGCACAGACGTTGAAATACGAAACTAATACTGAAACGATATGCACGGATTTATTTAAATATAGATATGCAGAAGATGCATTTCAATCACGGATTTATATTACATGTTATATAAATCCGTGATTTCAATGTCTTGCAGATAAGAGTTTTTTTTTGTAATTTCATTTCGGAATAGGCGGTTGTTATTATATTTAGATATTCTCAAGAACTTAAAGGATCTGTCGGTCATAACTGACGAAACGCTGTGATTATTACTGCATTTTGTTCGTTTGAACAAAAAATGCCAAAGTAATCAAAGTCCTTGATTACATTGCAAATATCTCTGATAGTTGTTTTGCTACAAAATTGCAAAGCCAGTTCCAAAATTTTAAATTTCTTTTTACCTCGGACAATAACATAGAATTACTATACTCCATACAACCTTCACAGCACTGATAGATCAGTGGGAAATTTATTTCCAACCTGTTTCTCTTTTGGAAAACAGCAAATCTTTTAAAGGCCAAACACCTTAAAATTTCTTTGAGCTTAATAACCGTAACCAAATTTCAAATTTTCTGGAAAAAATTTATTCTGACATTATAAATTTATTAACGGGTATGACAAAAACCAACATAATGGGTTTAGGGAAGATGTAGAAATAAGACAATGACAGGTACACATAAAATACATTCTTTTTGTGTCTATATAATTGATAATCATGCAATAAAATGGTAAATTTCTTCCATATATAAATCTTATTTATATTTTGATATTGCTAAAACTTAAAATATAATATGTAGATCTATATACAGTTTTTTACTTTAATACTTGGATCTTCAAATTTTGAGATTCGTCCATATTTTCAGGTACGGTTTATCATCGGCAATTAAATTGCATCTTAAGTTTTGGTTGATGTACAAGTGTGCATTTTCAGATTTTTATTTAAACTCGCAGCAATAAATCTTCTTTTTTAATTTTGAATTTCACAGCTTTGTATGCAAACTCAATTTTTATTGAATACGTCGTATCATATTTACGTCACATCATCTTTTTGAAAGGTTTAATTTATTACGTCATGTCCGTTACTATATTCGGCTCATTCGTAATGTCAGCACTATTTCGACTCATTAAGTGATATGTCAATTCAAATTTATTACGTCGTTTCTATTTTAAGATACGGCTCATTACTACGAGAGTTGGATTTAAGCAGCAAAGACGACATCTTACCCAGTGAGGAAGTCCCCGAGAAAAGAGGCCGATCAAGGTCAAGAAATTCATCCGGTTTCTATTCCAATTGGTAGCCATTGGAAACAATGCGCGCGCAATGTGATATACGTCACACCTATATATAGCAACATCAATTATATGACACTTGTAACAAAAACATTTTTCAATGAAATGAAATAAACAGAAAACGTTTAAATGAAATGAAGTACATTCTATTGATACATGTATACAAACTTATTTACAATCTTGAAACATTATTTAAAAGTTACGGAGCCTACATTCTGCCGAAAGATGGCGAAAACAGCTTCGGGGTCATTAAGATATTGTCCGAAACTTGCCGATATTAACCGATAATAAAGATTCGAAATCTTTAGGCAGGAAATATTATTAACAAAAAAAAATATTCACGGAAACACTTTTATATAACAAATCGCCAATTTACAATTTGATAAAAATAAGTTGTTGAAAAAAAATGGGTATGCGAAATAAAAAAGCAATTTTTGAGCGTGCCGCCAATTTCTTATGGTTCACGCTCAAAATCAAGATAAAAATTCAAAGTCGATACCATTTCTAAATTATGTTTTGTGAAAACGAGGCTAGGTTAACAGCATTGTTTACTACTTATTAAACAAAATACTAGTAAACATACATGTATATACGTAAAAGGGAAAATCGGGTACCTGTTTTTACATGTAAAAAATCTACAGAAATTAACTCCAAATAGTGCACAATTAATCCGTTGTTAAATTTTCAAAACAAAAAATGCATTTGTGAAATCGTATTTGCATTTTTAAAAATTACGCAAAACCTTGACTCCCATATTTAGCCGGTTAAAATCGAAAAGTAAATTAATGGTAGATAGTATCTTTAAACATTTTCCGTGAATTCAGACACTATTTGTTTATTTCTTTTTTGTGCACTGGGTAATATAAGTGCATATTTATGAAATTGAATTCCGAAAGTTACGTATCTTTAAAATGAGTTTAAAAACACTGTAGAATATCTTAAACTGGAATCAAACATGTAAAACAAAATTTGTGGTTTTATCAATTATTCTGAGTCAGTCACGAATGATAAAATCATTTGAAAAAATACAAAGGACAAAAGAAGTGGACACTATAAATGAAATGCAAAATTTGTGACATGTTAGAGCAAAATTTTTATAATTGAAACTTTTATTTCTTAAATGTTAAAACTGAAAAATTTTGTTGTTGAACTTAAATTGCAATTCACCACATGTTTGTAAATCCAGTAGACTTATTACAAAAAGATGATAAAGGGCACATGTTTTCCGTTACTACTTATGTCAAAGGTTAACTTTTCATTCAATACTTTGTTTCTGAAATAATAAAAAAATGTTTTGAAAATATGAAATAAATAAAAATCTCTATGACAAATGACGTAAAGTTTTTCTTGTTATATTTTGTTTTTATATCAAGATGGTTTTACAAATATATATTATATTACCCTTCATATGTAAATGTGTTGGACTATATGTGATGGCTTTTGAAGTTTTATATAAAAAGTAGAACATGCTAATGGCAGCAATGTACCTCGGATTTTAAAATCAACACATGACATTATAAAGTTTCAGAATACAGTCCTTCAATACAGAATTGCCAAAATCTCAACGAAAATGAGACTAAAATTGTATACATATTTAAAGGAAATATTCACAAGATGTGTGTACTTTTTGATGCACGTGTGCACCAATAACTTGTGTGCAAATGTTTCTATCATTCCCTCATCCCCTTTTTTCAGAATAATCATTTTTATTGTAAGAAATGACCCCAAAAAATGAAAGCGTTGCAACGCTTTTCACTTGAATCGGACTAAGAATTGTACTAACTATCGATTTGTAATGTAATTCTGAGTATTCTCCTTGATAAACTTTTGCTGATTTGTTTAAAAGTCATATTTTGTGTTTTAGGCTTGATAATTATATATA
Source organism: Ruditapes philippinarum (assembly GCF_026571515.1). Classification (NCBI taxonomy): domain Eukaryota; kingdom Metazoa; phylum Mollusca; class Bivalvia; order Venerida; family Veneridae; genus Ruditapes; species Ruditapes philippinarum. The sequence continues at coordinate 103,752 of NW_026857729.1, forward strand.
TAACCACAGTGGAGCTCCACATCGTATGAAGAAATCACATCATATATAAAGGTTATAATTAGACTCGTTTCAAATGTTTTAGGAGAAAATATCATTTGAGAATTTAATTTTAAATTACATTATCTTAATATGAGTCATAAACAGTAGCTTTATATGAGTCCTTAACAGTAGCTTTATATGAGTGCCGAAAGTAGGCAACGAACTTAACGTAATTTCCAACCCATTAGTTGCCTCCTACGAAACGGTGGCTGCAATTCTGATATATCCAGTAACGCAGGAATGTGCAAATGACGCAGGAATTGTTGAAAAGTAACGCAGAATTGTGCAATTTAGTGGCTAAAACGAGCATCGCGATATGTAAATAGACCAATATTATTAATTGTACAACAAATTGAAAGAAATGAGTTAGCGCGTACGTTGCTGAGACATTATACTTCAAACCTCATCAAAATTATTTTCACGAAAATGTTTATTTTTCAAGATCATTCGTGTACATGACAACCTGATTAGTGCATTGATGGCGATTTTTCAGTTTCATTGATATCTTTAAATACAATAACGTGCATGTTACTTCAGATAAAACATTATTGAGACCATATTTACGAGGTAACGCCGAATTCGTGAATGAAGCACTGAAGCAACGGCGGTTATCTCATTAAAAGTAGCTAAATCCTATTTTACCAGCTTTCTTCTATTGTTATACGACACTTGTAGTTTGATAAATATCTGATGTATACAGAATATGAAAAAATATAGTTTTCAATGTGTTAAATGTACAAACTTATTTGACGAAACTCAAAAGTCACCTTCAAAACGGCAATCATGTTATCTTTCTCACAAATGATCTAAAGAAGTAAACATATTCCTGAAAAAAATGTAATGCTTGTTAGAGTATAATGTCGTAGCAGCCGTATACGCTTATTCATTTCCTTTTTGATTTAGAATAAAATATTTTGGTGCGTTTACTTACTGTGTTATTCGTTTTTGGTAATAGCGTTGCACAGATTCGGTGTTATTTTAACGTTAATTGCACATTCCTGCGTTATTGGATATGCACGGTGAACCTGTGAAGACAACCCTCAGCCGCAAGGAGTAAATAGACAGTTAGTTTATGTTTGAACAGTAACCCGCACGTCCTATTTGGACACAATGCAGATAACACATTTGATCTAGCTCCTTATGAAAGATATGTTAATTATTTTGATACGTTTTAAATGCCCCTTTGCAAAAAAACACACATCAGAAATACAACTGTATGCTTTTATAATGTGCTTGTCACATCAACATGGCTAAATTTTACCACACATCTATATGGCTAAAATTTACCACATATCTACATGGCTAAAATTTACCACACATCTACATGGCTTAAATTTTACAACACATCTACATGGCTTAAATTTTACCACACATCTACATGGCTAAAGTTTACAACACATCTATACGGCAAAAATTTACCAACTATAAAATCATGTTACTGTCAGCAACAATGTTGCAATTTGGATTATCAAGAACGCACATTTTTGAATTGGCCAATAAGGAAAGGTTGTTTATTTATGTACTCTACAGTTATTTTAAGATGGAAAGGACCGAGATGAGAAGACCAAAAACCCACACGATACTGTTATATGTTTTAATCAAACATGCCTGTAGCAAGTATCAACATGAATCTGGCAAATCAGGGCTTGCTGACTGTGACGATCTTTGACGCCGAGCCATACTGGTTAGTTGCTGTACACACATACCGCCCATAGTCCGTGTCGACTGGGTTGTCTAGGGTAAACGCATTGCCTTCACAAAAATAAAATATAAATAATTAAGTGTGCAAAAAAAAAACACCCTAAAATTAGTATCTAATCATAATTTACTATTCTAAATTTTAAACTTAAAATTAAAAAAATTCACAGACATGTTCTATTCCTTTTATGAACTTTGAAAATAGGTTCAAAATATCTTTGTTCGGTGTGGTTTTGAAACACGCTGGCACTGTACTGGTCATAGGCCGACTTGCCCGCTTTAGTGGTTGAATAAGACATCAGACCTCTGCCGCTCCCTGCATTACTTCAGGCACACGTAGGCATCTGAGTAGAACCACCGACTTTACTTAATTACCGTTTAATATTCAGTAAGGTTTGGTATCCCAACATTCTGTCAGCTACCTGGGTAGTATCTTTGAACACAACGTGTTTGTATTTAGAATAATAATAATAATAATAATAATAATAATAATAATAATAATAATAATAATAATAATAATAGTAATAATATTAATTATAATAATAATAATGAAAGCAACACCAAATATAAAGTGTTTAATAAATTGCATTATTTACTCCAAGAAAAGCTATACTCCTTGGCATAAAAAGTTTATTTATTATAGATTCATACATTATCATAAACAATTTTTTTACGGTCAATGGTGTAAGGGAACGTTCAGAAAATAAAGTGTTCAATCGAAACATAATTAAAACAATAAGTATGATATGTTGAATTTTGTATGGTCCATATTTGAACAAAATCCGTCCACAAATAACCAATTTATTCCGACAAATGTAAGTGTCGGATTATTATGCCTATAAGTGTAGTTTGCTCTCTGAAAATGTAAACATTTTGATATTTTGGGTCGGGTCTAAGTCACATCAACACTTTTTAATGCTTTACTGGTAGAGGAAGACCTGTTGCGCCCCTCCGTGCATTATTTCAGGCAGGAGCGGGCACCTGAGTAGAACCACCGACTTGTCGTAAGCATAAAAACATTCTTTTCAGCGGATATATATATACATGTTAAAAACAAACCTGATTTATTGATAGCACGTTTACGGCCTTTTTTAGGAAGCATGTTTAGCGTTACTGTCGGAGTGGGGTTTCCTTCTCCTGAACACGGTATTACCACGTGACCGGTAGTACTGACAGTTATCGTTTGGTCATTTGGGTTAAGAAATGTTGGTTTCTCTGGAAACAAAAGGTGTCAGATCTATCTAAAGCTGGTGTTTTCACATAAAAAATACATATTTAGAATTTGATATTATTAACGTACATGTCGATATAATCAAAATATCAATAAGCGTATATGTCGATTTATTCTTTAAACCTTCGTAATACAGGTGTATATTTTCAAGGGAAATAGAAAGAATACTTGTAATATTACTCCTTCTTTGACAATAAAAAGAACATACAGGACCATCCCTGCAGAATAACACCATTTTGTTTTGGAGTTATTGCTAAAAACCAAATAATTTTGGTGATCCTCTAAAGAGGTAAAATTTATCGTGAAGCCTTAAAGGAAGTATTGATATAACTATAATGAAGAATTTATTTCCCTACAGGGAGCCTCTTTGCAAATGTTGCATTGTACTATAGCAATGAAATAGACGAGGAAGGAGCAAATGATATAATAATTTAATTGTGTTAATGACAACAAATAAATAAAACACGGTTATGATTTATAATTTTTGTTACATGTTTTATCTTTAATGATAAGATCCATAAAGAATTTCAATCATATATTATTTTGTATTTAACTTGTTTAATAAACATTATCGCAATGAGTGACTGGCTTGGTTAAATCGCTCTATAATTGCACTCAAACAGGTTGCCCTTTGTCTGTTTTTTTTACAATCAATGAAGTAGGTTAACCTGTGTTTGAAATTACAATCAATAAAATAGATTGTCCTGTGTCTGTTTTTATTATCAATGAAACTGGATGCTTTGTGTCTGTTATTACAATCAATGAAGCAGGTTGTCCTGTGTTTGTAATTACAATCAATGAAGTAGGTTGCTTTGTGTCTGTTTTATTTACAATCAATGAAGTTGGTTAACCTGTGTTTGTAATTACAGTCAATGAAGTAAGTTGCATTGTGTCTAGTTTTTTAATCAATGAAGTAGGTTAACCTGTGTTTGTAATAACAATCAATGAAGTAGATTGTCATGTGTTTGTAATTACAATCAATAAAGTAGATTCTTCTGTGTCTGTTATTACAATCAATGAAGCAGGTTGTCCTGTGTTTGTAATTACAATCAATAAAGCAGGTTGCCCTTTGTGTTTTTTACAATCAATGAAGTAGGTTAACTTGTGTCTGTAGTTACACTAATGATGTAGGTTATATTATGTCTGTTTTGTACAATAAATGAAGTAGGTTAACCTGTGCCTGTAATTACAATCAATGAAGCAGGTTGCTTTGTGTCTGCTTTTACAATCAATGAAGTAGGTTAACCTGTGTCTGTAATTACAATCATTGAAGTAGGTTAACCTGTGTCTGTTTTTTTACAATCAATGAAGTAGGTTAACCTGTGTCTGTAAGTACAATCAATGAAGTAGGTTGATTTGTGTCTGTTTTTACAATCAATGAAACAGGTTGCTTTGTCATATGCATAACAAAGTTATAAATATCAATTTACGAGATTGACATTTAAATCGCTGTATTGATATGAAATAAACAATTTGTTTTAATCAGTAAGCGTATTAAAGAAAAATAGTACATTGTCAAAAGGAACTTAGATATGTGGTATATGTTAACTAAACGAAATACATACTAAAGCATTGGCAACCGTCAGCGAATTTCCTTACATCTTGACCTCGGGGACCAATATCCCCTATGGTTCCATTTATTCCCTGTAAGCCGGGTTCACCCGGGGCTCCCTTAGTTCCATTTACACCCTGTGTGCCATTTCCGCCCCAAAACCCAGTATCGCCGATAAGACCTTTACCTCCGGGTTCACCCTTAGGTCGATATCAAAACGTGTTAATTGACGTGACTAATTGCTGACGTCACTATTATGATATACGGACATAATCTATAAATATTACAATAACTCATTGTGAAAATAAACACTTTGTCTGAATATAGGAACGTCAACTTCTAATATAAAACTATGTATTTTTCTATGTCTACCATTACATCAATTTGTTTTGCATTAAGCAACTATTCAACACATGTAAAATGTTACAATAAGTAAGTTTTTAATAATTATATCATTTCCGTTGATCATGGAAAATACATTGTAAAATTTTAATCATATTTGATGAAAATATTACAATCAATGAAGCAGGTTGTCCTGTGTTTGTAATTACAATCAATGAAGTAGGTTGCTTTGTGTCTGTTTTTTTACAATCAATGAAGTAGGTTAACCTGTGTCTGTAAGTACAATCAATGAAGTAGGTTGCTTTGTGTCTGCTTTTACAATCAATGAAGTAGGTTAACCTGTGTCTGTAAGTACAATCAATGAAGTAGGTTGCTTTGTGTCTGCTTTTACAATCAATGAAGTAGGTTAACCTGTGTCTGTAATTACAATCATTGAAGTAGGTTAACCTGTGTCTGTTTTTTTACAATCAATGAAGTAGGTTAACCTGTGTCTGTAAGTACAATCAATGAAGTAGGTTGATGAAAAAATATAATAATATATTTGCTATGTTTACATGCAAACAGTACCTTGCCGCCTTGTGGGCCGGCCGAGCCATTTGTACCAGGAATCCCATTTTCGCCCCAAACACCTGTATCTCCAATTATACCATTTGTTCCATACATGCCTTTGTCTCCTTGCAAACCTTGGGTTCCATTCTCCCCTGGAGGACCAATAAGTCCTGCATCTCCTTGCAGACCGTCTGTTCCATTGACCCCATTTGTTCCGTCAACTCCATTCACACCTTAAAAAGCAGCTTTTCCATTGCTATTATCATTTATTTACTATTTTCATGTAAATAAGTCCTCAAAGTATTAACGTAACAATGAAATTTATTTTCAAATCATTATTGCTTTTGCAAGGTATGTATTTAGGCTATGTGACCTTATTTGAGTGTCTTTTAAGTGGATTGGTCTACAATGATCACTTTTTATTTCATCATTCTTTTTCAAATATTGATAAAAAACGATGGAAATGTACCATTTAGACAGTCTTGTAAAATATTCCTTGAAAAATCAATGTTGGTCAAATTTTAAGAGATAAGATATAAACATTTATATGATGAATAATTTTGTTCTAGAACACATTATTATCTGCTATATAAATATATATTATATATACACAGGTAAATATGCACCACATGTTTGCTGTATGTTTGGTACCCCATATGTTTTACATATGTAGAACATATGTGTTCAATGTGTTTTGAAAAACATGTGTTAAAGAACATGTGTTTTTCATATGTAAGATGAACATATGTAAACAGGACCATATGAAAAACATGTGTCAACAAACATATGTTAAACTCATGGTTATTACATGTTTTTCATATGAATAAGTTTTCATATGTTAAATATATGTGAACTTTCATGTGTTTTTCATATGAAAAATTATGATCATATATTCTGCAAGATTTACACTTTGAAAAGTCTAAATCAGATTCTACATGATTGAACATAAATTCTTAAAAGATCATTGGTTAACGAAATGTACCCTAGGGAGTGACCTTGTTAAAATGTTCACTCAATAAAATCTAACTTATATCTAGTGTTTAAAGATCCTGTATGTTGAAACATTTAAGTGAAATTATATATATGTATATAATTATGCTTATAAAACAATTTTCAAACATTAAAGAATATGTAAAATATGTACTGCAAATATGTGTCCAATTTATATGTATGCATTCTTTTCATATTGAAAAATTTGACTTAGATTTTATAGAAAATAAACTTTTTATTACCTCCCTTTATTTACATGAAATGTAAAATTCCGTAATATTTTTTATTAATAATGCTTTTTGGAACTTACAGAATTAATAAATCTTAATTTGAGCATCATACTTATGATATAAAACCATAAAAGATTTGTGTTACAGGATCTTTAAAATTCTTTTATAAGCATAATTAAATGCATATATATTATTTGACTTAACCATTGACTCAGGATAAAATTTATTTAACAATTGAAATAAAAAACATAAATGGAACACTGTGTCCTACCATATGAACAACATAAGTTAATCATATGAAAAACATGTGTCTACACCATATGTAAAAAATATGGGGTACCTTTCTTGGAGAAACCATATGTTTCTACCATATGTAAAACATGTGTGTCACATACGTTTAACATGTGGTGCATATTTACCTGTGATATATCGGATTCTCGCACTTGCCAACAACATTCATGTATAATTCTTTCGTGATTTGTTATGTTTAATACTAAATAAAATCAACATAGTTATAAATTGTATTACAGACCTTGCATTATAAGCCAATTCACTTTAATATATGATAAAGAGAAAACGAAATCACTTCTAAGATTGATAAAGCAAATGAAAACGCATCTAGATATTAATATGATCTTTCATTTGTAACTCAAGGGTATTATAATTCAATCATATAAAGAAAAATAAACAAACTCCAAAACATGATCTTACCAGTGTCCCCATTTATGCCTTTGTCACCTTGATGACCTGAAGGAAAAAATAAATAGAGGATATTGAATGAGTGTAAGTTCAATACTGAAATTATAGAGCAAAGTGTATAAAATTTTATTTTGCGAGCCTGTGTAACTCGTTGAATAAAATAATATTATAAAATGTGAAATTGTGAGGTTAGTATACATTGTTGAGTACACACACTGAACTCTATTAGACGAGGTGAAAGATTTTTTTTTATTTATTTCGTTGGGTTGCAGGCCAAAGATCAATGGCTACCTTCCAGCTTTACCGGTGCCTCAGGTATGATTCCATGCACGAGCGGGCGCCCGAGTAAAAAGTGGATAAATAACTAACATGTCCCTGACAGGACTTGAGGAGTCAGCGACCGCCTGCAGGATGTTATTTCAACGGATATATTTGTACGATGCTGTACCTCTAAAAACCTTATGGCTTAATGTAAATTTGACAAAATTTAGACCGTAATACATATGCCGAATTTCTGTTTAAACAAAGTTGGAAATACCATCTTGGATATGTTATATGATTATATGTGTATATATCGGTATTTTTCCAGCTAATTTATGATTATGTCTTAAAATGTCAACTCATTTTCAAACTTGAAACAATTGACGTGAAAGTCAAAGTGTCTTGGTGAAATAGAGGCGTTGAAATAAGTCTAAACATGTGAAAAAGAAAAATTAATGTTTAAATTACCACCCCTAGTTATGTTTTAAAACTTACATAACCCCGTTGTCATATTCTTGACGCTGATTGTCTTAAAATTGTTATTACACAAAGAGCGTATAAATAATTTACAGAACTATTTTTTACCCAAAGAACGTATCAATAATTAATGGAACTATTTTAAAAACTAATTACCCTTTGGACATGGAGTGTCATGGCTTACACAGTGTCGTTCAAACACAACTCTCTGAAAAGAAAACCATTAAAGTTAAAAAAAACCAGAAAAATATAATGTGCGTGTGTATCTGTGAAAATGATGACAGAAGGAGAGTAAATTTTACATCCTTAGGGTATTAAAACTTAATCCTTCATATTGCCTTAGCAATTGTTTTATACAATAATCGTTTGTGTCATTTTTAGCTTGTCTGTTCGAAGAAAAAGCTGTCTTTGCATCGTCGTTGACGTCGTGGTGCAAAGGCTTTAATACGCCCATTTGAAAGTTATAAACATGAAACATATCTTGACAAGGTGCAGTTGAAAGACAAGGGGTCATTATTCCGAAAGCTATATTTTTGGAGTTATGCCCCCTTTTAACGTAATAAGGTGTTTATTTTATTAGACGAACGTTAACAACAGAAAAGACGCTCTTGTTTTTTTAATTTTTTAAAGCTGCGTACGACATACGAGTAAATAGATTATTTTCCAATCACTTTAAACTTTATTAATTACATACACATATCTAGAGTGTATGACTAACAAGATATGATAGAAAATATTTTTTTAAACCAAATTATCACAATATATTCTAACTGTTATTTATTGCCATTATCGATATCAGTACATGTAATTTGTAGCTTAAAATTACTTTATTCGTACACGCGCCAACGTTTAAACTATTAACTCATTACACTTACTTATTTTAAAAATGTGCATGCATTTTGAAGCATGGTGTTTTAATATTGCATGACATTTTTTACTATAAATTCAAGAATTATATTAATTTTCATACAAATGTTGCAATATTTCGTCTTTCCATTTCTTAACTTATAAACTGTATTAAACTACTGAAAGTCAGTTTCATAATAAAAATCATTCATCCATACCAAAAACATCGATAAATTTATACCTGAGCTTCAAGAATTGCCCCGAAAATGTCAATATTCTGTCTTTTACTACGATTTCTGTCTTTCTCTGAAAATATAATATTGTTCCGTTATTATACATAATATTTTCCCTATATAGACGATATCTCTTAAAAACGCCAAAAGATTCATAAATCAAAATTCAGATATCATTAGTCGTGAAAGCATGTACCTAATTGTACTTATTTCAAATATTTAAGGTGTATATCATATACAGTCAAATCTCTGTTAAAGACCACCTCCGGAGAAAAAACAGCCTGCGAATAAATTTAAGGCCTCAATTCGACAATTCGTCATAGATTACAAAGATCAAAGTAACCTTTTGATAAAGCCCACTTGCCCATAAAGACCACGTTCGGTCTCTGTCTTGGATGACCTTTTTTCACAGGTTTGACTGTATATTTAAGGAGGATGGTTATAAACTGAGACTTCCCGATAAAAAAAATCAAATAACACAGAGTAAATGTTACCCTGTACTAATGTGCTGATACAACAAAGTTGTGTAATATAACAAATGCTAAATCATGTAGTATGTACAAATTGACAACCGCTCTGCAGTTGTTATTACTAGATGATTTTCATAATAAAACAATACATGAGAAAAGAAAATGGGAGCATATAATTGCACCCTGTCTGTTTTTGTGCTAGTTTTCATTAAATATAGAGATAATAAACAAAAACAAAATAAAAAGACAACAATAAAAACAAGACAAAATATATAAAAATATACAAAATAACCCCCCTCCAAAAAAGAAGAAGAGGAAGAAAAAAATAAATAAGCAATAAAAAATACCCCCATCACAAGAAAAGAAAAAAATCAACAAAAAAAAGGGGGAAAAATAAATAAAACAATTAAACAAAAAAAAACCTAATAAGAACACATTGATAATAACAACAAAAACTTCAAAGCAACAACTAAACAATGGCAATAAAAATCTCCAAATACAACAAGAAAACAAAAAAAAAAAAGAAAAGAAAGAAAACAAATGAATTGTGGAATTGTCGATATGCCAATTCATTTTAAATTCGATATATCTCTCCACCCTTTATATGCATGAAACCATTAACAAATTTAAACAATATAAACCCTAACCGAGTATAAATGTATTAGTATCTTTAAATTGAACCTGTGTTTGATGTTTTTTCACTTTCATCGTTTTTATCCGATGGTTGTTCCATCCTGGTCACGGCACCATTTTCTACAAGCTGCGCCATTTCATTGATCATGTCGCCAGCACTATCGGCCAACTGTTGTTGCTTCAATTTGAAAGTGCGCAGCTTTTCCTGTAACCTTTCAATCTGTAGTCTGACTTCAGCATCATTTGCATCTATGTCACGAATGTTTAAAACCTGGCAAGTTGATCAAGTATTATTGAAATATATTCAGAAAATTGATATAAGTTGTATTTCAATATGCACGGTTCGAGTTCCGGTAATACATGTATAACGAGGAAGGCCTGCATGCATCGGTGATTAATTACAAAGCATTTGTTCGATTCACCATGCATTATTGTGATAATATTCATTTCCATTCTTATATGTTGATAAAACTACATAACGGAATTAATTGTCGTGACGTTTTATAGTATATTGATGTCATATCTGACATCATATGATGTGTTATCATTCCTTAGAAGAAGTATAAGAACATTTGAAATATATGTTGTATCTCGTAGAAAAAGGCAATGATTTACTGCATTTTTTGTATTACATTTTTGCCTAGAAAAGGTTTCTTTAATACTAAATTTATTAAATATGCTGGAAACTTACTAGAATGATTATTGATCACGTACATGTATATGTACGTATCTTAACAGTCAACTCATAATTCGGATTGGAAAACAATATTCATGTGTAATGTAATCTTCAATGTTTTTTTTTTAATTAACACGATTTCATTTGTTTGTTTCATTTGATACTTTCTGTTTATATGTACAAGTATGCCGATTATATCCATCGGCAAACATGACACAGACATCAAAGCATGCTACTCATTCCCACTCAAATTTGTAATAGCCTTGGTTAAAAAATGCAACCCGGCTTGAATTGGTCTTGCTATTAGTAAGTTTTGTTTAACATGGAATGAGAGAAGCTAAATATGGTTCAAAATATGGTTTCAATTTTCAGAGACTGTGTTCTCTTTATACAACTTAATTATTTCATTTTCCATACACATGTATGTCGATCAAAATCATGTAATTTTTCTCTGAACAAAACATATCATACTTGAGTTTAAGTCCCAGGAAATGTTCAATCAATTCAATAAGACTTAAATTTTGATTGTTCTCAAGGATCGTACCATACCCGAAATAGAATACACATTACAACAGGTGTTTAAGCAGTTGTGGTAGCTTTGAAATAGCTCCCCCGCACCCCATCCTCCATCTCGGTGATATTTTTTCTGGTCTTTCGGGATCATTGTTTACACTGTTTTGCATTGAATATTTAATGAAGCATAAGGCGGTGCTAGTGGGTGTTAGAGAATAAAAATAGCTGAGTCTGCGATTTTATTTTTGTTTTCATTGCATGCGTAGGAGCTGCCCTTTTCAGAATGTTCACATGAAATCTAATAAGATACCAGATGGTACAATATGACAAATTACTTACCGCCAAGGTCGTTATTATAACAAACACTGAAGAGAAAACAATCGCAATAATTGCAAGAATATGCAGACATATTCTGTTGTCAAGTTCACGCTCTATAAGCTCATCTCTATCCATCTGTTTCATCACGACAACTTGTCCTCGAAGATGAAATATGTTGCAAAAAAAACCCGTTCAAATTAAGTTAAATTATGCCAGTTTTAAGCTGATTTGCGACACAAAATTATACACTTATCAGTGATTGAACTAACAACTTTGAACTGTGACCTTACAAGGATAACGTTAAGATAAGACGTATGGGTCCCTATGTTGACCTACTTTAGCTTATCATTCTTTTAGGGAGTGTGAAAACTTATGAACATGTATGCCAACCGCCATTTTGGTATTCTCTTTAATAATGACGTCATACAGTGCAAGCCGCCTTCTCACGTGACAAAAATAATGCAATACTAAAACTTTGTTTTAATCTACAATATTGCCAGTCATTAGTTGATATTGATTGATTCATTAGTGCGCGTTATTCTAAAACATTTAGTATTTCGTACGTTTTGCCATGATCAGATTTTACTGTATTTATACGTTAGTTACTTGTAAAAGACGAGAATAAAGATCAACCAGGCAAAGGCAACGTTCACAGGACGCAGCCCCCGTCTTCCTTCGTGTTTCATATCGCAATTTAGTATGTATCATGGCGTATTTTTAGTTTAGAAATCGTCTCAATGAAAAAAGGGACCACATGTCAAATATTTGGACTAAATCAACTCCAGGACTAGACTGATCACGGATGTTTCTGTCGTTATCGCATCCTTATTGGACATTAAAAAATAACCGGTTTTGTATCTGATACGAAAACATGGTTATCTAGGTACATTGTAATTACGTATGCCAGATTATATTTATTATTATTTTTTATGTTTAGAGTTTGGAGACATTTCACAAAACATTAAAAAAATGAAAGAAAATAAATAAATAAACAAACATACTTTGTAATAAATCCTTTTATTATCAATAAAACTCAATAAAACACGAGTGAAACTATTACAGAAGATGACAAATCAACCAATCAAAGCGTTCCCGGATGAGGAACGCCCGGTGGAGGATTGTAGTATTTGATTTCCATCAGAAGAAGCGTGCCTGGAATGGAAGAAACAACAACCGAAAATTAATTGTAACAGTTACGTAGTGTTTGTAAAATTTGCAGATGTTTCTCTATTCTAAATTTTGTACAATTTGTGTGCTTAAACGATGAAATATACTTAAACCGCTCCAGTGCTGGAGTTGGATGTAGGGCGGGGCTTTGGGAGCGATGGGCGTGATTTGCATAACTATTGTTCACGACTATGCTCAAACAAATCGAGTCTGCATTATTTTCAATTTTGCAGTGTTCGGAGATCTTTAAGGTTTCAATTTTGACTTTTATTCAACTTTCAGTGAATTATAAACAATAACCATTTGTCAAAGTAAGACATTTTGACAAAGAGATGCTTATACTTGCAGATTAAAGTCTAAAGGCCGATTAGACTGTATGGGTGTTTGCAAAAACACTAACATTTAAAGGATCAAAAATGTTATGTTATGTATGCTTACACAGGTTCAGTACAATCGTGTATGCTAAAGTGTCGTCTGCAAACATTTAGCACTTCAAATCTTTGGTTTTAACAATTGCAATTTCAAACGTTCGGTCCAAACTGTTTCCCCTACATTTAAAATGCGATGAAAAGAATATTACAACATAAATATCAAATCAATATGATTTTGGCTTTACAGCAATTTTGCCGGTTAGTTAAAGTTAGGCAAACTTACGTTTCACTTCTTATGCCATTTGTCACCACTCCTATAAAGGTAGCACTTGGTACATGAGTCCAAATAACTGGGTCATTATTGGGGTTCGGAAGTGTTCCTGCGTGTGTTGCAGCCTTGCAAATCGTCGAGTCCTGAAATGAAGTTAAAAGTTATTATGACAAACGTTTTTTGCACAAATTCATTTAAATATACATACCCGAACTAATTGTATTGGTAGAGCAAGTGTCTGACTTTTTACTAAAGTTGAATTTAAATTGGTACCCTGTTTACAAATTACCATAATATTGACAAGCAAACCAATAGCCAAAGCCAATTTTTAAAAATGTTTTAGCAAATTAACTGGCTTAAATGTCTAAATGGCAAATGACAGAAAAATCCCTCGGAAAATCTACAAGAAGTCGACATAAACTCAATAGAAGTGAGCTTGTATAAATAATATATGAGCCGTGTCACGACAAAACCAACATAATGGGTTTGCGACCAGCATGGATCCAGACTAGCCTGTGCATCCGCGCAGTCTGATCAGGATCCATGCTGTTCGCTATCAGTTCCTTTACTTGTAAAAGAGTTGGTTAGCGAACAGCATGGATCCTGATCAGACTGCGCGGTTGCGCAGGCTGGTCTGGATCCATGCTGGTCGCAAACGCACTATGTTGGTTTTGTCGTGACGTGGCTCATATGTAAAATTTATGTCAGAACATACGCACGTTGTTAATTAATGGCTATTTAAAAATAGCATAACTATGCATGTTCTTCCCCAAGGAATGCTTCTTGAACAGTGGTGTACCTTTCAAATCAAATTTCCTTGACTGATGCATTCGGAGGTAGACACATAAAACGATTGATAGGACAAGAAGTTAAGATTCTGAAATTTGTCAGAACTGTTTTGTGTCTGTAGACCTACATCTATACAAACTATGTTTTTTTTGGGTGTAACGAAAATATTCTTTTTTTCAATAACAAAGAAAATATACTTTGCATTTGTTTGGAATAAAATAAAATAAAAAAATCTAAAAAAATTAAACAAACCATAGAGTATGTGTTGTATCCGTATACATTTTGTCCTTGGAAGATGCAATTATTTGGACAATGACCACTGAAAAAAGAAACACTATTAAGATATAGAGGATATTGAATGAGTGTAAGTTTCATACTGAATTTATTGCACTAGTTGAATAAAATTATATTATGCGAGCCTCTGGCTCATTTTATTCAACGAGTGCAATAAATTCAGTACTGAACTTACACGAATTTAATATTCTATTTATCACATACCCAAAATAAAGACCGTTTAAATTGAAAAAAAGAGTCATTTTTCATTGACGCACTTGTAGTATAACGCTAACATTTAGCGCGTCTTTATACTTTGTTTGCATAACGCTAATGACGTCACGTCAAAATATATGCACGGCCGTGCAATACCATATCTTGAAGATGCAATTATTTGGACAATGGCCACTGAAAAAAAGAAACACTATTTAGATAGATAAAATTATATATACATGACGTCAGCATGACGTCATTCAAACAAAGCACTGACATTCTGAACGTCATTATTAGTGAACTACTTAAAGGCCCAGTTCGCCAAAGAAATGTTTTCATTTTTATTTATCAAAAGTGTTTTATTTCTAGTGTCCCGTTTCCAAAAAATATTCATTGGCCTTAAATATGAACCATCTATTTCTTCAATTGCGTTTTAAAAGCAGTTGGTACACTATTTTGTATAGAAGCCGAGATACTGGATCTACTTTCTTTAGATTTCACTCTATTTTCTTCAGATGATTCGCATCTAGCATGCTCCTAAATAGTTATTTAAACAAAAATAAACTCATGTTTGCCTTTTCTAACGAAAAACACATTTAATCATATTTGAGAGATAATGTGCCTTTAACAATAAAAATAAAATCAAAACTGACCATCATATATGCACATATATACCGCATTACATAAATATTGAAATTTAATATATATCATATGGTACATTTACTATCTAAACAGGCCAAATAAATTATTTGTATTTCAGAAAATGTATGACAACAAACAAATGATTGGTTTGAAAACGTGTATATGACATGGTTTACATTGAACATTGCACATTCAAGTATTTAAAGGCCTATTATGCCTCAGAAATGCTATCAATTTTATTTCCAAAAAACTTTTTATTTTTTAAATCTTGTTAGTTTCCAAAAAAAAAATGCTGCTTCTGTTCTGTTGGCAATTAGTATAATTAAAGTGAATTAGTACTTTGTACCGAAGTCAAAATATTGCTTTGTTCATATTTTGCTACTTTGTCGGGACATTATTGGACATTCGACTCCATTTTTTTAGTTGTAAAACATAAAATATATTCTAAATACATTGTTAAAACACAACATTTCCAAAGAATTAAAAGAATATGGATTTCTTAGGCATAATGTGCCGTATATAGTTTGTGTCCATGTTACGTTCTTGGAGAAATGTTGTCATAACTTTGCTACAAAGATTTGTTTTCAAATGGTAATATTTCAATGCTGACAGTAACATTTGTATAACGTGCATTTTCTTACTGGAAAGATCTAAGTTTACAATATATCTTATATAATTTAAATACTTAGCACAGAAGGTGCAATTTTGACATCAAAGAGTCACCAAGTATCACAAATGTAGTAATATGAAATAGATTACCCGCAAGTTTGGCCAGTCGCACAAACCATGTCCGTAAACTTGTCCGTGCACTTTATTTGTCCAAGCGCTTTATAAACTGTTAACAAATAAAAATGAGCAGTTAATATACTAATTTTACACATTACGTGCCAATATTAGAATAAACATATGAGAAAATAACAACAAATTTCCAACCTTATTCTTCAGCTTAGTTAATAATACGTGCCCAAATATCGTATCAATTTATTCAGAACTTATTACATTGAATTATAAGCAGTTCCCGCGGGTACCGCGTCCCCGAAGGTATCGCAATTTTTATTCAACATGAGCTTAGTTGCATATGTTACACCACCTATAAACATGACAACTTAACCATTGATAATAGCCTTAACTGATGAATTCCGTATTTTTTTTTCACTAAAGATGCAACAAACAATATCGTAAAAATAAGTCAGATGAAGTAAGTCCTTTTCATTCTTATAAATGCACAGAAATATTAAGTACCGAGGTCCTCAAGGGCACTGCCGTAATATTTATTATTTCAGTTCTATAAGTTAAAAAATTTAGTGTGTCATGAAAAGAATATTGTTTTAACATACCAATTACACTGTCCGTTGCATTACCGTTCCTGTTTTTACCACTACATTCAAACACACCTGTATCAGTGGTCAAACTGGGACCACTTATTATAAGATTACCCCCAGACAATGCGATATATTTACTGTTACCTATAACCACGGTAAAAATATTATAGATTATAAATAAAACAACAAATAAACAAGGTAAAGACAATGTACAACAATGCAGTGCCCACTGTGACTTAAACAACGCTTTTCACTCTAATATGGCTTAGAGTAGCACAAAAGTACGATTTTCAATTATTTATATCTCTGTTTTTAGTGCCTTAGCTAAACTATGTAAGAAATTTAAATTTCATGTCTTTGGTGTTATTGGACCTCAGTGGAGTTCCTTTAAAAACTATCATACGGTAAAAAACCAAGCAGTGAAACACCAAGTCGTGTGAATTTTCAGGTATATTGCGAGGCATTAAATGTCGTGTTTTATAACTTACCCGCTAAAGGTGCTGCACCGAGTTTTGACCAAGTTGTTGTAGGATTGGGAATGCCGTCAGCTGTGCACTGGAAGTTGAGGATCGGTTCCGTGCCTGTCATTGGCTGAAGGTGAGGTGACGTAGTAACTGATACAGTCTCTATTTAAATACATATGTAATTATTATTTTGCAACATGCTTCCAGAAATAGGTGAATAATTTTATAAAAAGTCACATATGAAATGCGTTTAAGAAATCAAATTGATCATCATAGTATAGGCCTTTTGGTGGCAATTAAAAGTCACATCGTGTTATGGACATATGGCTATTGTCAAGCATACCTGATTGAAAATGTTAATATGTGACCGTCCCTGCGTTATTTCAGGCGTGATCGGGAACCAGAGTAGAACCGCCGATCTTCCGTATGCTGACTGTATCTATACATTACTTATATTGTTAATTGTTCACAAATAATATAATGAAAAACAATGTTAAAATTGTATCATATGATAAATTCGTATTGATTTGCCATCAGTGACATTGACCTACATACAAATGACCTACTTTCCACAACGAGGTTTGACTGTGCGTAAACGGTGCCGTAAGAATTGGTAGCCGCGCATTGGTAATCCCCGTTGTTATATTTGTCAACATTGGAAAGTGTGATAGAATTGTCAGGGTTGATATAGGCGTTCAGCGGGGGTTTGCTACCAGTCTAAAAGTAAACACGAGTAAAAACGTTGGTACCAATCTAAAAAGAATTGAATATGTTATAAAATTACAGTTTACAAGTGTATAACGAATATGGCAACACAATTATTTTATGGCATTGCCTGATTTGAATATTATTTGTTTATAGATTAGTTAATGAAAGATTTTCAACATGAAACTATCAACTGTAATCCGTTGTAGAAAATATGTGTTACTTATAAATGTATGTTTCAAAACATCTTATTTGAATAAGATGTAAGAGTAAATATGATAACGGTTCAATGATTCAAGATAAATCAACCATATTAAAGGCAATAACTAATTTATTTTTGAAGACATTAAAAATATTCTACCAAAGGATATGTCCACGTGACAGTGGCCGGCGGGTTCGATGCTACTGAGCAGTATAGTCGGACAGTTGAACCTTGAAGTACAGTCTGAGACTTTGGTGGTGTAACAATCTGAGGTTTTCCTGAGCAAAATAAAAACGAAACTATAAATCAAATAAAATATGCATACATGACCCATAATGGAAAAAATAATGTCTATTTATCTATTTCTCCTCTTCCGTTGAGACTCCACCTCACATTTTTATTATGATGATAAAATTAATATAAAAAGCAATTGGCAAGTAACTTTCCAATGATTTTTATTGCATAGAAACACAGATGCCATGACGTCATTATGATAAACAGAAAAAACAAGCACTTGCAGTAAACAATCCAATCACAGCAAAGCAGCTGACGTTATATTTAGTAACGGAACAGTGTTAACCTATTTTTAGAATCAAGACGATTGGCATTGAATCAATTAATTAATCCACTTTTAATTAAAAATATTGAAGACTTACCAATCACGCTCACGGTTGTAGAGGCCTCGTCTTTCTCGAAGGCATTCTGGGCAAGACATATGTAACTTCCGGAGTTGGACGCTTTGGCATTGTTAATAGTAATTGTGTTTCCGGTGATAATTGTAGAGGGAGTAGCTATCACTGAAAATTAATAATGATGCATAGTACTATATATATAGCTAGCGTTTATTCTACAAGATAGCAGTATTGTAAGGAATCAAGATAAAAGGTGATATCATGTCTATCACGGAAAGAATATTATTACATCTGATGAACTCCAGAAGAAAATATATAGATATGTTTAAGAAGGCTTATCTTCTTAATCTTCAAAATGAGAACAATTTGCATGGTCTACAGAATAGGCACTGGATTGTTTTGATAGGACTAAAACACGTACTTACAAATTTAAACTAACTGACTTCATGTAATGATGATGATGATGATGACGACGATGATGATTATGGTTATGATGATGATGATGATGACGACGACGACGATGATGATAATGGTTATGATGATGATGATGATTATGATGATGGTGATGATGGTTATGATGATGGTTAGGATCATGGTGATGGTTATAATGATGATGATGACGGTTATGATGATGATGATGATGATGATGATGATGTTAATGATGATACTAATGAAGAATAAGAATTTAAAAACAAATACCTGGGACAATGACGCCATCGAACCTTTTATGTTGCCACGTGACAATTGGAGTGGGATTACCGGTGACGTCACATTGGATTCGTATGGAATTTCCTTCGTTTACTGTTACACTGGTGGGTGAAGTTGTGGCAACAACTGGATCTGTTATTTACAATTATGTCATTCAATGAAATGGATTTTAAATGTAACATTTTTTGCATCTCAAGATCAAAGCTTTAGGATTCAAAATATAGTTTTGATGTTTCAAATTTGTAAATTTAGTTTTAAAATTGTCTTGAACGCGTCCGCCCGGGGGATCATAGGATTTGTTCATACAAGTTAAACATCGGGCCGGTGACATTTGATCTATGGTCATTTTGTCTCTCAGCGTTGATTTAAAATTCACGAGACTTTTAATAGTTCGACATTCAGTTGTGCTGAAATTAGGAATTACTGATTACTTATCGGAGAAAGCCGGCTTGGTGGACCGACTGCCGAGGTATGAACAAAAGGTATGCTACAAGAAACCAACATAATGACGTGACGTCCTAAATGATGTCACGTTATAATATTATTATAATTTGTTAAGTCAGAATAAGAAATTCAGTTTTTGTTCTCATTTTTAAAACCATTCACCTGTAACTCGTAGATTTATAATCTTCTTTTCTAACCCAAATATATTCTGAACTGTACACACATACTGCCCACTAGAAAAGAAAGAAAGAAATAATTTGTTATTTACGTGAATTA
This sequence comes from Ruditapes philippinarum, assembly GCF_026571515.1. Lineage (NCBI taxonomy): Eukaryota > Metazoa > Mollusca > Bivalvia > Venerida > Veneridae > Ruditapes > Ruditapes philippinarum. The sequence continues at coordinate 123,988 of NW_026857729.1, forward strand.
TAGTAATAATAATGTACAAACTGTAGATAAATATTGTTTTAGATGTTCTGACTTGTCTGTAGCACAGCTTTGCAGCCAAACTGCTTCATCAGAAAGTAGAACAAACTTAATTTTAAGGACCGGGGCCAATGCGAAAAAGAAGAAATGAAGGTGTAAAAAGCGCTTTCATTGGTTGAGACGCAGACTTGTATGCTAGGTTCTATTTATAGAATGCGCAGTGGGTTTTTAGTTTGTCGTCTTCGTTTTTTTTTAATTGTGAAGGAAAAATAACAAAATTAGCAAATTTGTCAAAAATATATTCAAAAATACATCTTTAATAGCATCATATCAACTACATGAATATATACCACGGAAAAATAGTAATGAATTGTGAAGGAAAAGAGTTCCAAAATCTTGTGTTGAATAAGTACGACAATGATTACAAAGTTAAAAAGCAAAATTATGACATGGATATATTAAGAAGGTAAATATCAACAAAGTAAAAGGCGAAGAAAAAGTAGTACACATTTGTAAATGAAAAATATCAACACTGTCATTAGCTTACCTGTCCGAGGTTTGAACATTTTTAATCATGAGCCCATTGGCTGTGTTCACAAAGCGGTTTAACCCTCTTGGATCCGCCGACGGACTAAATGACACCGTCGGTGGTGGATATCCGGTACCTTCACATGGCAGAACTACTTCTTGTCCAATGTATGACGTCACTGTTACCGTGGAGTTGCCACGGTAGAATGGTTTAGCTACAGTAATCAATGAAAAGGTAATAAGCGTGATTGTATGACGATGTGTTTTATGTGTTTTAATGTTCGACATAGTGTTGCGTGACATTATAGATTATTATATTTTGTGAAGTTTTAAAATACTGTGTTGACATGAAATTACACATGGTGTTTGATGACATTCCAGGCAGTATAGTTATAAGTTTCGGTACAGAATCTGTGGTCAAGTTTCAAAGTGTTCTATATTGCTGCACGTTGTGTTGGCAACACACAAACACAACTTGTATGACATTTATGATGCTGTGATAATGGAAGACAATGTTGTGTTGGATTTGAGCTTTTTTTGGTGGAGAATGTGTTATCTGTCGTGACGTTTTAAACACACTTTGTTGTGTTGTTTGCTCAAGATAATAGTACATGTATGTTGTTTGTTTTGTTTATATACATGTATGCACGAGAAGCTAAGCTTCTTTATGACACCAAGGGACAGTACTCTTAATATTTTCACATTGCAAATGATTAAAGAGTTATCTGCATTTTTGTTTTTAGTCCTGAAAAGTATAACACATATCTTACATAAAGAAGTGCAGCACTGTGACCCGGATGGAGCTTGTCTTCTTACGTGACTTTTTCCACAGCCTAAATCCGCTTCCCTAGTGTCAGAGTCCCCTGTAATGGAGGAGGAGTAAGGTAGGAAGGGGTGTGGGGATGTTTGTGGGTGCGTTTTTGGTTTGCATATCTATTTGTTATTTGAATTTAACATCTTTACATTTTATTCGGGAGCATGAAATTGATTGGTTTCTATAGATCTACATATTCATTGTTTATTTTTTGTCTTGAAGCATGGATGTTCTCCAGTTTATTCAACACTATTATTTCGCATTTAGATCTACTTAATTTTTAATCGGTATTGTCAAATTTAAACGCATTTTGCCTAATAATACCGCTATTAAGCAGCTCTTGAAATAAAATTTCCCGTCTGTAGAAATAATAATTTTGTACATTTTAATTTTATTAAGGAAAAAATGTGGTTACCTGGACATTTACAGAGTTTATGAGCTCTTTTCACCTACAAAGAAAGGAAAATAGGATTACGGTTAACATGTGTTCAAGTACAAAAATTACGCAATCACAGTGATTCTCCAACTATGGTAAAAATAAATTGATAATAATTGCTGTAAATCAGATGTATTGTACAGTGAGTAGTGAACATTGAGTAACAATCGTTGTGTGAGAATTCCTTAGTGAATAATGTGTGTTGTACAGTGAGTAGTGTACAGTAAGTAACGATCATTTTGTGTGAATTCCTCAGTGAATAATGTGCGTTGTACTGAGAGTTGTGTACAGTGAGTAATGATGATTGTGTGAGAATTCCTTAGTGAATAATGTGCGTTGTATAGTGAGTAGTGTGCAGTGAGTAACTACCATTGTGTGAGAAGTACTTAGTGAATAATGTGCGTTGTACAGTGAGTAGTGTACAGTGAGTGATGATAATTTTGTGAGAAGTCCTTAGTGAATAATGTGTGTTGTACAATGAGTAGTGTACAGTGAGTAACTACCATTGTGTGAGAAGTACTTAGTGAATAATGTGCGTTGTACAGTGAAAAGTGTACAGTGAGTAACTACCATTGTGTGAGAAGTACTTAGTGAATAATGTGCGTTGTACAGTGAATAGTGTACAGTGAGTAATGATGGTTGTGTGAGAAGTACTTAGTGAATAATGTGCGTTGTACAGTGAATAGTGTATACAGTGAGTAACTTTCATTGTGTGAGAAGTACTTAGTGAATAATGTGCGTTGTACAGTGAATAGTGTACAGTGAGTAATGATTGTTGTGTGAGAATTCTTTAGCGAATAATGTGTGTTGTACAGTGAGTAGTGTACAGCGAGTGATGATAATTTTGTGAGAATTCCTTAGTGAATAATGTGCATTTTACAGTGAGCAATGTACAGTGTGTAACAATCGTTGTGTGAGAATTCCTTAGTAAATAATGTGTGTTGTACAGTGAGAAGTGTACAGTGAGTGATGATAATTTTGTGAGAGTTCCTAGTGAATAATGTGCGTTGTACAGTGAGTAGTGTACAGTGAGTTACGATCGTTATGTGAAAATTCCTCAGTAAATAATGTGCGTTTGTTCTACAGTGAGTAGTGTTCAGTGAGTGAAAAGTCGGAAATCATAATACTAACGATATATAAATTTTAAAAAAAACATGCACAAGGTTCCTAATATTTAAGGGCGAAAGTCCAACGTGCAACATAAATTTTGATGACGACTTGACGTCACAAATTCTTACCTCTTGACGAACAAGGTCATTTATAAGATCAGAAACAGCAGGTCCATTGGATCCACGTTTTTCAATTTGAGGTATGCCGATTGACTTCTATAATAAATACAATACATTGATTTATAGTACATCATTCTTGTATTCTTGTAGGTGTATGTTTTTTTTTATTTTTTGTTTTATAAAGAGTTTATTTAAAATTAAAAACAACTGTGTCATTTATAATCATTCATTCTGTAATTCTTTTAGAGAAGCCCACCTCTAGAGTAATACATTTTGTTTAAGGATTTGAAAAATGATTCTCTTTTCTGTACATATATTATTTTTCATTCCACTTTGCATGTAAAATATAGATATAATATTTTGCATAAAACAGATAGCTGAGAGTAAATTTTTCTAGATGTTAAAAATATGTTTTCTTCTTCACGTTTAACATTTTTTTTTTCAACACTAAGTTTTGTATACCGAGTTGAAGGCGGGTTCGTTCTATATCTATTTATGTTCATGTTTGCGAAACTTCAATGGAATTGGAATTACTTTTAAAACAATTAAAGTATCATAATGCACAGACTTGAGCTAAATTGCCTATACATTTAAAAAAGAATACTATTATAATTGCCATTGACAAATAACTAATAACAAAAAATGTTTAGGATAAAAAATAACAACTGCCTAAAATATAGAAAAAAAATTGTTCCGCACTTTGCCAATTGAAACGATATATTCCGAAGAATATTCATCAAATATAATATGAGTCAAGTGGTTAATTGATAATACAGATTAATTAAGAAGAATTATGTCAAAATCTTAAGTTATTTTGGCTTTGACCTGTACAACAACCACTAAAATGGTAATTTATTACATATACACCAGCCATTTACATGATTATTTATTACATGTACGACAACCATTTACACGGTAATTTATTACACGTGCACCAACCATTTACATGGTAATTTATTACATGTACACCACTATTTACATGGTAATTTATTACACGTGCACAAACCATTTACATGGTTATTTATTACATGTACACCAACAATTTACATGGTTACTTATTACATGTACACCAACCATTAACATGGTTATTTATTACATGTGCTCCAACCATTTTCATGGTTATTTATTACATGTGCTCCTACCATTTTCATGGTTATTTATTACATGTGCTCCAACCATTTACAGGGTTATTTATTACATGTACACCACCATTTACATGGTTATTTATGACATGTGCTCTTACCATGTACATGGTAATTTATTACATGTGCACCAACCATTTACATGGTTATTAATTACATTTGCTCCAACCATTTACATGGTAATTTATTACATGTACACCAACCATTTACATGGTAATTTATTACACGTGCACCAACCATTTACATGGTAATTTATTACATGTACACCACCATTTACATTGTTATTTATTACATGTACACCAACCATTTACATGGTTATTTATTACATGTGCCCCAGCCATTTACATGATTATTTATTACATGTGCACCAACCATTTACATGGTTATTTATCACATGTGCACCAACCATTCACATGGTTATTTATAACATGTGCGCCCACTATTTACATGGTAATTTATTACATGTGCACCAAATATTTATAAATGCATAATGTCATAGTGTTACAGTTGTAGCAATACACAAACATTTCAATCTGAAAATGCACACGAAGTGGAATCGTGGTTACCGTAGTTATCCGAAGATCTTTTTTTAAAGCAGCCTGCCTCCAGATTCATGTTTAATTTTAAATGTAAGTAAAATATTATGAAGTAACCAACAGGAAGCAGTTTACATATTACAAACAGCACTAACAACCCATGTAAATTACCAAAATGAGGTCAAAATGTTCAAAAATAGGCTTTACTGCGTTAGTATCGCAGTAGAAATATGGTTATAAATACTGAAAATCAATCATTAATTGCACATTACATGAAAATATGAAACATTTCAACTTACATCAAACATGAAAATGTTATTTTCTAAATATTCCACCCTCTGCCGGAGTTTCAATATCTGGTCATATTGAAGATAGTTCAACAAAACAAATGCCCCAACTAGCGTTAGAAGGGAAACAAACCATACTGCAGCCCGTAAACAAGAGACCGTCCCGGATGTATTTCTTCCGTCCACCACCCGTACCTCATCCGACCTCGCGCTTAATTTCTGTGCGTGTTTTATATCCCCCATTTTTATTACATAAGCTAACTCTGATCCTGAGCTGTATATAGACTTAAATAGACATGAGTTTATCAATGGAAAGGCCAATAGGTCGGTCATTTAGTGCAATATAGTCTTATCATTCAATTAAATTTAAACTATTAAACGTGCGATTTTATACGAGATCAAACTTTATCTCATGAGAGTAAAATTATATAACGTTGTCGTTGTAAGTCAAAGATTCTTTTTGTACATGAGTACATATGGTGTCACCCCGGTGCAGAAAAGGATCCGACCTGTTGCAGAAAGCTCATACAGAGTAGTTCTTCATATTTTGAAGTGCCAAATGATTTGGTACAATTTGGTACATTTTCAGTAAAACAAGCAATAATTGAAATTTTGTAAATGTATTGTTATATCAAACTACAATGTACGTTAAGAACTGTTCTATTTCTACTATGCTGAAACCTTTCTTGTGGTTTCTCGAAACCTATGCGTTATAAGACATGACAGTTATGGCTAGAATGATTTTTATAGTTTAGCACAAATAGAAAATGTCCGAAAAAATGAAATTATCTAATTTTTTTCCATGCTCAGTTGAATCTCATTGAGGTTTTAAGCCATTACCGTATATGCGGTATACAGACTTTAGCGTGATCATTGGCAAATTTGCCTTAGATCATATATGGGCGAACACAGAGTGGGCAGACACCAATTCACATTTTAGTTTTAACGGAAATCGTATATAGCTGGGAAATGTGACCCAACTAAAATATTCATGATATTTTCGTGTGTAAATTGAATAAATAAAAACGATAAAGTTACTCAAGTCATTATTTCTGTTTAAAATTGAATATATTATGTATATACATTCACTATTTTAGGACTATGCAATGAACAAGAGCTGCATACATTATACATACAACAATGTAACACAAATGTTAGTGCTTATACATTGATGAAACGTAGATTTATTGCTAAAATCTCATTTCGCTCAGTTGTCAAAAAAGCAGCTGTACATGGTAGGTAGTGTTTGGACTTTCTTATAAATTCATATGGAATAACGGTTTTTAATGAATAAATCGTCTCTCAAATTAAGTCATAGAGAGAACATAGAAACACGAAGCTATCTGATTTGTACGAGTATTAATCAGATTGCCGAGTGTTTTGATGTTCTTTCTCTTTTGTATCATAGTCAAACATAAAAAACACGTCCCCTGTTGTCACAATATAAAACCCCGGAAAAAATGACCAATAAAAGAGCATCTAAATATTATATTTCTGTCGCTGCCGTCACAGTATGTAAACCCCAGCAAATTGGACACACTCTGCAGTGCGGGTAACTAATACCTGCACTGCAGTTCACGCACTGTGTATGTATATGTATACGATTTAACTCTGACACATTTTTAACTGAAAGGTCCCGAAACTATGATACAACTAGCATTAGAACTTGTCGGCATAAATACCTTCTTTTGAAATTCGCGTTATACAGTACTAAATAAGTCCGAAATTAAATGACTAGGTTTAAATGACATTGGGCAATTTATTGATAGATATATTATGCTGTATATGACATACAGATGATCATGTTATATTTCATTATTTGTTTGCTTTCAAAATACCTCCGTCATAATAGGTAAAGTAGAATAGAGAAAATAAGAATCCCTTAAGAAAGCCCAACATGTCAAAATTTGAAATGTTGCAGGCTCGGTTTGATTGAGCCTGTTTATGGACGGTACTGTCAAGTGCGAACTACCGTCCACGCCCCCTAGCACCGGCTTAAACAGAATTCAACAATTTTTATGTCAAATACCGGACCACTATATCCTCGCAGCTTTGTTACTTTAACGAGTGTCAAAACTGACGACAGACACATCACGTGTCTCTTGCAAAATGGCGGTGCATTTAAAAACTTTGTTATCTTTATGGAAAATAAGTAGTCGCTGGTAAGTTATCAACAAAAGCCTATTAGTTGGTCCGACCGCCATTATATGACCAAAAAAGTGTATAAATCAATGTAAAGACAGACAAACAATCAAAGAAACAAAACTAAAAGAAACGAACATGCTAATGAACGATAAAACATCCTGAACATTTTAACCGTAACATATTTAACTATTGTGTTTAAGAACAGGTTTTCATTTTTTATATTATTTGATGAAATTTTTGGCGGTATTTTCATTTAGGCTTATTGATTTCTCAAAGTTATTGTGATTGCTACCTAATAGTATGAGTATTTTTAGAAAAATTTAAAGCTCTTTTCATGTTGTTTTAATGCTGTTTTTATTTATTTCGTACATATTTTTCATAAAAGGTTATTATTATCTGAAATATGGTTAAAACCTCATCAAGCGGTGAATGGGTATTAGTATAACATACCACGAACCGATAAGCTGTCGTATATGCACTTAAAACATTAAGACATTTATAATGTTTAATAATAATCGCATCACACGGAGATAAAACAATTGTAATATATTTAAGATTAGTTTTCACTGCTTAGATACAACATTCATTAATAATATTTCTTCATTTAAATACTGCTTTATGAGAATCCATTCCAGAGTATTGGAATGATTTGAGAATTGTTTGTTCTTAAATGAAATTACTTGACAGAAGCTAAACAAAGAATGGAAACATTAAAGTGTATCTACAACAATACACCAACTTTAAATAACTTGTTGTGATTATATCATGATATATACTACTTTTGACTATGTAATGTGATATATGCACCTACTACAATGTACTTCTACTCGAATGATTTGTTAATATGTGACGTATATTTACTGTAAGTCAATCGTAATACAACTCATGAGATATAAAGCGCAAAAGTATGGGTATGATTTTATATTATTATATTTCACCTATGCAATATTTGTCTTTTTGTTGTTTTATTTTGGATAAAAATCATCACAAATGTAATCACAATTATAATAAACGTGACCTGCGCACTAACGCCAGGACTTAACAAAATTTTTAAACAAAACTGTCATATTTTGCAACACGTATAAAGTCAATCCATGAAACTTTTTTCAATTGTTGATTATAACAGACCTGGACCAAACGGCATAGGTGAAAACGGAGGCATGCCCATACCTGGACCCATACTTGGGGGTCCCATAATTGGAGATCCCATTCCTGGTAAAAAGCCAGGGCCACCTAGGCTAGGACCAAACGCCGGATCTATTGCTGAAAAACCTCCATCAAATGGCATTCCTGGACCACCAAACATTGGACCAGGACCCATATGTGGTGGAAATGGTCCACCAAATGAAGACATTGCAGATGGAAAACCTCCCCTAGACATCATTGGGCCAAATGCGCCATCAGAAGATATTGGTCCACCAAATGGTACGACAGATGAACTGGCAGGCATACTTCTTACAGTACCACGGCTATCTACCTCGCCTCTTCTTGCCGAAAACATAGCGCCATCTCGTCTTCTATCGCTACCTCTTTCACCTCTGGTTGTTCCTGAGATAGCTCTTCTTGAGCCTGTTCTTGAACTTTCCATTCCTGATGCACCCGAACTACCCATTCTTGTATCAAATTCTGCAATTCTTCTTTCTCCTTCTGTGCCTCGTATAGAATTCAATCTTGAAGTACCATCTCGAAATCCCCGACCTGTACCGACACTTGAAGAATCGGATCCACCCATTCTAACATCAAATTCTGCACTTCGTTGTTCTCCCGCTATACGCCTTCTAGAATCTAATCGTCTTGAACTTCCTTCCCTAAATCCTCCATTTGCTAATTCAGATCCACTCATTCTGGCGTCAAAGTCTGTACCTCTTTGTTCTCCTCGAGGCCGACCTCTAGAATCAAGTCTCGATGTGCTCTCCCTGAATCCTGCAAAATCACTACGTGTTGCCCCAGATCCTCTTAACCCAGCATCAAAGTCCACACCCCTTCTTTCACCGCCTGTGTGTCCTCTAGAATCAAGTCTAAAACCGTTCCCTCTAAAGTCAGAACTAGTACCAGATGTCATTTCCGATCCCCTCATCCCGACATCAAAGCCTGACACTCTTCTTTCTGCTTCGGTACGTCTTCTAGAATCTAATCTTACATCTCTTTCTGAAAATCGACTTCCAGTTCGTGCTGATCCACCTCCTAAACTGCCATCAGTTTGCATATTAGATTCCATTCTAGAAACACCATCTGTAAACCCTATGATAGCCTCTCTAGAAGATCCTATACCTCCATTACCAATATCTCTAGCCTGACCAATTCTTTCACCAGTGCCCCTGGCAGATCCTGATCGTGCAATGCTGGCATCAAGTAAGCCCTCCCTTCGAACAAACTCTGTTCTTCCTCTCGACCCTTCCCTTGTTCCGTCTCCCAATAAAACGCCTGGACCTCGAACAGATCCAGATTCAAAACTCGTATCAAATGATCCACTTCTCCTTCCTTCTGTTTGCCTCCTCATCCCCCCATCTCTTAACCCACTTCCTGTATCTGTTGTGGATCTTGAGCCTTCCATTCTCATATCAAATGTCGCTCCTCCTTGATTTCCATTTGTTCTTCTTCCAAGATTAGACGTCGAACTTTCGACTAATTGATCAAATGAACTTATTCCAAGGTCAGCATTACCCTGTCTTGTGGAATCTATTATATTATCTCTTGATTCAATTAAACGTCTGTCAGACAAACTCCTTCTACTACCGATTGGCGGAAGTTTATTAATTGTCATACTGTCAATCAGCCCTGAACCCGTAGCAGACCCTCCGGTCATATCTAGAAAATATACTGGGTTACTAGAAGTACCAGAACTTGAATGATCTCCCGGTGTATGTGATCTATCAACGCTTCCTGCCATTGCACTGTCCATGTGACCGCCATGTGTTCTTTCTTCTACAGGAACTCTTCTTTCCAAACCTGTTCTTGGATCTGTTGCCAATCGAAAACTACCGTCAGATGTCTGTGTTCTTCTGCCACTTAAAATATCTCCGTTTCCTCTTCCTTGTCTGTCAAAACTGGACATAAGTCGTCTGTCTTCTAACACTATATCTCTATGAATATCTAAATCTCTCGGCCCAAAACCAGCTGTCATTCCTCCATCACCAGCCATTTGCACACCTGCACCGAAGACAGAACTTCCCGGTATAGTTTCAAGATTAAAAGAATTTAATTGACGTTCTATACTTACACTGTCTACTTTTGGTGTTTGAGTCGGTCTATTAGATACAGGTCTAGTTTGGACAACGTTTGGTACTATATTGTTACCACCAACAAGCCGCCGTCTTCCTGACTGACTAGAAACCGATTCATTAACAACGCGATTATGCGTTTCGGTAACTGTGTCTATAAGTTGTACGTTTCCAGTTGTCCCTAATGTCGAAATTCCCGTTAAGGGTTGTTGACTGGAACTATGCGTTGATGGTTTATCGGCTCCACTTCCAATATTGCGATCTAAAATTAAATTGTCGCCCTGTCTTACCGACTGGCCGACAGTGAATCGATTTAAATCATTTGCATTAGCAGCTACCCGGCTGTCAATTGTATTCACACTTGCTGCTGGTTGTCTTTTTGTATTAGAATTCGAACTGAAATCAATAATATTTCCGCCTAATCGGCCCTCATTGATAGTACTTTTCCCACTAAGCATATCAGAATTATGTCTGTCCAGCTGATGACTTGCTGTCACGCCAGCTTGATCTGCACCTGTAGATTGTCGATTCGTGTTACCTTTACTAACGCTTTCCGAACTGTCGATAATACCTATACTTTGGTCAACAAAACTCTGGTCAATTCTTCCAGAAATCGTTCTTGTTTTCTGACTTGGGTTATCTACACTACCTAATAAGCCAATATCAGAATGAGAACCCGTTGTAGTTACTTTCTGTGCTAATTGGTTACTTCCATGTGTTGATTTTTCTGCACTTTGTTTAATATTTGATATATCATTAACACCTACCGTCGGAAATACAATTCCTGTATCAGGGCCAATGATATCCAAGTTAGATAAAAGCGATGCATGCCGATTAATATCAACGTTTGCACCACGTCCGCCTGTGTGGGTTGCTTGACTGTTTTGTTCTTGACCTGTATTAATATTTAGTGAACTATCTTTCGCTCCTTCAGATGTCTTATGTGAAACTTGAGTGCCTTTTGAAAGAACGCCAACTTCATTTAAATGAGCAGTATCAGAATGTACTGACGGGTTTGCTCCCAATATGGAGTCATGAATACTTGGAGACATATTTAACACATGTGCACTATCACTGGTTGAGGATAACGAATGTCTGTCCGCAGAAGCACCGCTGTTCATAGTTCCGACATGAACAATATGTTCACCATGTCCATGAGAACTATCTACTATCTGATTTGAACGATCTATATTTCCACCATGGGTATTTCCAAGTAGATATTCTAATGACAATTGCAACGGAGTAGGTTCATTTACGATTGTTTTATCATGAGTAATTTTATTTACTTCTGATACAGGCGATATACCCAAAGTTCCAACTGTACTGCCAGAGTGTCCTGAAATACTCGAATGGTGTGAAGTTTGAGCAGACTTAGATACTTTTGGAGAAGTGACCAAGGTTGCAGCCTTAACTTCCTTAACTGGTTCTGGTTTAACAACTTTATCTTTCTTTGAGTTTGAGGCAGTTGCCGTTTGTGCATTTGAGATATCTGCTGTAGTTCTGCTCAGTATCTTTTCAGCTTCGTTTAATAAAGCACTTACAGTCTGGCCAAGATTTGATTCTGATTTCCCTCCAACCTCATTTGACGCAAGGAGGCTAGTACCAGCTACGTTACTAGATTCTGTGTGTTGTTTTGTACTAGCAATACTAGGAATAGCATCTTTCTTAGCGTTTAATGAAGATTTTGCTACAGGCATGTCAGATATTAATGCACCACTTTGTCGGAGGGAACTCTTAACCAATTCGTTTCTAAATGCATCTACATCATTAATTACATTACCAAGACTTCCGTCAGCTACTTGTCCAGGAGACGATTGAGACTTTGATTCTGCAATCAAAGTTGTTTGTCCTTTTGGTAGAAAATCCTTTTCAGTGACAATACCACCATCCGACCGCTGTGTTTGTGTTCGTAAAGGATCAATAACTTCTGATGCCGTCATTGAAGCAAATGCATTGCCATCAACAACGATATCCGATTGAAAAACTGGGTTTAAACTATTAGTTAGCATGTCAGGGGATGGTTGACTTGTTCCAATGCTTAAATTGTCTACTTGTTTATTATTTGGTGATGTTGCCATGTTCGATTTATCGGAGGAAAATTTATTCATTGTTTCTTTAACGGCTTTACGGGCAATACCTGTACCTGGTTGTATACCTTCGGAAATAGTCATATCCATATTGGATCCTTTAGTAGAACTAGATAATATAACTCCCTGTGGTCTACTGGCTCTGAGGAGAAAAATGCGTTGTCGACCGTCCTGTGGTTGTAAAGCAGAAATAGTTAAAGGGTTTTCGTTTTGAACATCATGCCTATCTGTTATGCCTGTACTACTTGAATGTCCTGTAGCAATATTTTGCCCAGTGTGTGTTGTCATTCCTCCAATATTAAAAGCTTCTCTGTTTACTATTTGTTGTCCACCAAAATTTGCGTTTGAACCAAATGATTGCAAATTCATATCAAATTTGTTTGTACCTGCAGTCCCGATAGGCGTTTGGTTTAATTCTCCTGATACAGTATCATGGACAAAGGGGCTTAAGTTAGAATTTGTATTTACTTTGTCTATTAACACGTTTGTGTGGGAACCATCTATTGCCATGTCAGTGACTATGTTATTCAAAGATGCTAGTGTATTTCCGGTGTGTCCGTCTTGAACCATAGACTGGGAAGGTGTATTTGAATGAGCATCAATGCTCGATGTCTTTATACCAGATTGTGTCAAATCAAGAAACATACCGCTGCCAGAAAAAGGGATTTCAATGTTGTTCTGGTTATTTTGGTTAGCTGTCCTATCCCTTGAAAGCGACAATCCAGATCTAGTTGCTGCCTGCATTGGTACGGTTTCTGTTAGGGATGAACTTTCAGCGATACTCGCACCCTGCACTATTATACTAGCCTTCTTTTCAGGTTTTGGAGCAGGCCCAACGGCTCCGGTTGCCATATCAAATATATTGTTAGTGCCTATTATACGTCTGTCTGCTAGTTTTTGCTGACCAGTTGAGCCACTCATGGTTAAAGAGTTTTTCATTGAAGCATCTCTGTTTGAGTCTAAAATACTGGAAGTTATGTGCATGACATCATTTAACAATTGACTCTGTCCGTGTGTATTATCAACAGTACTAGCTTGACCTTTGTCCAAGGTCAACTGTCCGTCTATCCCTGCAGTTAAAATTCTATTGTCGACATTGGTTAATGTTTTGCCGTCCATACTACCAGAGTTCAGGAGCCCATCCATACGTTCATTAAATGCAATGCCATGGATTAATTGTCTACCACTATTCCCGTCCCTGGCTGTCATTGTACTAACTTTACGCCCAGTTTCTCGTGTATTCTGGTCCCCAGTATTTGACTGAACTCCTATAAATTCTATTTTCCCTTTAGATGCAGCTTTCTTAGCGTTTTGTTTTCCCGTAAATGTATCGTGTAATATATTATCTAGAGAAAATAAACCGTTTTGTTGCTTTGCACCCAAATCGTTTTGTATTATTTTCTGACTTCTTTCTAAACTTCCCATTGTATTCACCACTGGCATCAAATTTATTCTTTCCGTTCTTTTTTCCGTCGTTATCTGATTTATGTCTACCGCCTTCCTACCATTTGTAAGGTCAGGGACTCTATTTGAGCTTTCCTTCGTTTTACTTGCTGTACCTTTGACCCAGCCAGAAACACTCTGACTCCCCCCTGAAGACATAGTTCCAACATTTGATTCAGCTAACCCTCCTCCATCATTGCCTCCATGAAGATGCATCCTTGCGCTCAAAGATAGATGGTCCACAGACGCTGGTTTTACAGAAATCGGTTTGTTCTGCAATGACAACCTTTTACGTTGGTCGGTCGGTTTGTCAATCGCTGAAGCTGACCTAAAACAAATAAAACAGTTTTTCTTTCAAAACAGGATATAACAGAACTACATGAAGTTGTCTTGTAGAGAGTAGAGAGTGGAATTAATATTATATTTATACTGTACTTTATTACTTACTACAGGCAAAAAATGACCCGAAATATTAAATTTCCATATGATTTCACGAGGATATGAATCAACAAAACATGAACTACCGAATGACTTCATACTTCAGTACAGGTGTCATCTCATTCTGGGGAAGTATGATCATTTCCCGAGGAGGGCTTTACCCAATGATCCCTGGATTTACAGGTTGACGCTGTAACCACTAGGCTTTGAAAAAATAAAACTTAACCGATAAACTCTGATTTCTATTGGATTTAGATAAGGTTTACAGTATCTACAAAAATGTAAGATATGAAATGTTGCCCCGTACTTCACTTATTGTTCTTATATTTTTCTGGTTCTTCGGGATCATAGATTTCAGCATTTTTAAGAGTCGCTCAAACGCACCTTTTTATTACATGTATCCCTAATGAACAGACTAAATCAAACCGAGTCTGAAATGTTCATGTAATTTTGTTGTGTTAACGCTTTCGAGGGATCATTCTTTCTCCAGAATTTTAGGATAATGGAGGCTGCAGTTTATCCAATGATAACAATTTTACTTGCGAAATGATCTTCCAATCCTTTTCAAAAATTATAAAAGTCTGCATTGAGAGACTAATAAAAGACCTAAAGAGTTACCGTGAAGCAGCAGTGGCCATGGAAATAAAAAATGTTTTTATCTTTAACATTAATCTATTATATATATTACAATCATCTGGAATGATAAAATATTTAGAAATATTTCATACCTGGCATCGGGCGGTGCAAAGAATGGATTGTCTCGGACACTTTTAGGAATTTCACCACCTATACGAATATCAGCACAGTTTCGGAACTCTTCTTGTGGTCCTAATCCTATACCTTGTTCATTTGTTATAGGATCTGTACCCCAACTATTGGCTGAAAAATAATTTACAATAATAATTTGAGCCGTGTCACGACAAAACCAACATAGTGCATTTGCATCCAGCAAGGATCCAGACCAGCCTGCGCATCCGCGCAGTCTGATCAGGATCCATGCTGTTCGCCATCAGTTTCTCTACTTGTAAAAGAGTTGGTAAGCGAACAGCATGGATCCTGATCAGACTGCGCGGATGCGCAGGCTGGTCCGGATCCATGCTGGTCGCAAACGCACTATGTTGGTTTTGTCGTGACGCGGCTCATTTAATCTTTACAAGAAACAAGATATCCCAGATGAAATTATTTATTACCATAAATGAGGAGGGTATATCGGTTATATGAACAGAACAGCGAAATGGTTATTCAGTGGTAAAGGCACGTTATGCCTCTGACAGAAAAAAAAATATTAATATTTTTTAGAAATGTCAATCACGTGTTTAATAATGTTTTAATGTTAGATCTAGAGCATGTTAGATTTTTAACAGCCGAGAAAAGTAGCGCTAAAAGTGCAGTAATGTGTCGTTAAGAATATAAACAAAGTAGTCTTGACTTCCATATATACAAAATACTTATTCACTACAATTGTCAACAAAGCAAAGAGGAGCAAAGCTAGTTCAAATATATGGCATTTTGAAATTGTAACAAGATACCAAAAATATAAAGATTTTGAGAAATAAAAATGATAGCATGTCTAAGGCATTATGTGCCTTTAAAAATTATATAACATAATCTGGGTTCAACCAAGTTCAAATTTCTAATGATGAAATGTCATATAACAAGATAACGTATATTGAATTAAACGTACCAGTGTGATATCTCCATTGTAAAACACATCTGTTACATGTGAGATTCGGCGGTACTGCCACTGTAAGTCGGAAATCTCCGGCACCTTTCGGGAAAAACTGTAACGGTGTCCCAGCAAGGTAACCTTAAATATAAAATATCCATATGTAAATTAAACATGATGGTAAAACAATAGAAAGTAGTAGAAACAGATTACAAATGTATAAACATGTAAGGTTTTCAGAAAAGAACGTAAACCCTTTTTTGGTTAGATTTGACATTGCAGCAACACAGAAGAGGTCATATAGGGACTTTCCAGCTTAAGTGGTGTAGGAAAACCTCAGGCGATCTTTCGTACAAGAACCTGAGTAGAATCAACGATGTTCCGTATGTTAGCTGGAGAGCTCACGTGAAAGAATCCCGAAATTGGATCCCAAAACTGTACTTTTACGTATTCAAATTTAATTCTAAAATGTTGCCGGAGTGATTATTTCCCCACTCCCATTCCCTTGAACAAAATAAGAATTATTTGTTACATTTGCACATCGTTGAAAGTTGCGTAGAAACTTGCTCGCTTTAGATATTACATAATTTATAAAAATAAAAAACAAATTCAAAACTGAAAAAGTAATATATCAACACATTAATGCATCATTTTAAATAGCATAATAATTTTGTTTAACCGCTCGATTTAAGACTAATAAAATTGTTCATTGTGAAGCTCGTTTTTTTTACTGTCTGCTTCATTTGTAAAATGAGTTTTTATAGAAAGGATACTCAAAGTTTTAACAAACACAAGTAAAAAAATGCATGCCATAAATTATGAAAACATTCAGAAGTAGGAAAATGTCGTTTCAGGTATTTATTTATAGGAACATCATTTTTTTACAATGGATTTTCCTCAAATAAAGTATATAAACCCCTACATAGAGAACCTTTTCTTCGGCTGGTCAGTTCTGCCCTTTGCTATGTTATATATTCATTTCTCATTCAGTCGATGTCAATACTTTTTAAACAAATCGGTTGGAATGAGATTATGGGACACCGTTGAGACTTGATATAAAGTAGGTTACAACCAAGAAAAGTTTTTTTTCAGAGTTACCTTTCCTAGATAATTATCGCATTATATTTAATTAACAAACTTAAATTTCAATATATATTAATGAAACTTCCAGAAGTTAACATTATTAACTATCCAAAGAAACAGTTCTGATTGTATCACTATCACAAATGTTAGCGGACAATTTTTCTATTTATAAAATGCAATTTTAGAAGAAGAAAAAACACATGTTTAGCAGAAGATTAATTAAGCGAGAGTTATCTTTCCTTGGCGAATATCATATACCGGTATCACATCAAATTGTCGATAAAACCAAACAACATCCTAATTTTTTTTAAATTACCTCAAAATCTCGGTCACGCATTTTTTAAGGTCTCTGAACATATGTATTTTAAACGTTACCTTCTTTAATTGGAAGTATATTTTCATCCAGGCATTCTTGTGTGATGTTGTAAATGTCTGCATTACAAAGTCGAAATTCGAAAAATCCTTTCTCGAATGCAAGCAGCTCTACTTTCACCGGCATTTCTAAAATGAAAAAGAAAGTTATAATTTATTATGTACACAATAATGCGGTTTTGTTTAGTCTATAATCGCGTTAAATACTCGTACACGCCAGTTTTAACGTTTGATCAGAAAAAAAGCCACCGAATAAGTTCACACTTAGCAGATAAATATTATCCTCTAATGGAAATACATATTAATACAGTTAAGAAAAAAATATACGACACCCGATGCATGAAAGGAATGAAATCAAAGAATATTGTAACACAGTGGGCGATTTTAAGGCCGCCACGTGCAATAACACTGTCTGAAGTAAATGATTCGAAAAGAAAAACAACAACTGCATTTATACAAACACAAGTGCATTGTAAACTTTATACACTAATGGGACTAAAATAAACCTATATAAATGAATGGGACTCATATAAGTAAATAAAAATATAAAATGACGATTTTTATTGCTTTTACACATGGGTTTAAGACCTATGTTGTTATTACTTTATGTAAAATGTGCTCGTATTGTGTAATGAAATCATTAAGGCGTACGCTTCTAATGTTTTTTATTCGCCGATCCATATTCTTCTTATGCTTTGAAAAATAATATAAAAAAATAAACAGCAACAAAAAACAAACACAACAAAAACTAAACAAAGATTATTGTAAATGATAAATCAAAAATCTGCCAATCACCTAAACCTTGTAGTTTGTTGTGTTGTACAAATCACAACAATCTTATTGACAATATTGTTGACATTAAGAATATTTTTTTATTTATATTATTGTTTATAGACAGTATTTCGCCATTATAACAGGTTGAACACCCCACAAACGTGCAATTTAGTGTTTTACTACCGCAGCGTACCATTAATCATATTGGCAATTAATAATGGAAAATAGAGTTCTTTGATTTGATAATATTATATGAGTGAATGTTTGTTTACATGTTTTTTTCTTCTTTATTTTTTATTATTTTTTTATTTTTAT